>NW_026705292.1:0-278282 GCF_029867415.1 Vicia villosa | reverse complement strand
CTTTTCCCTCTAATATTTCTCTCACTTTGCATTCAGTTTCTTTTTCGTTCTCTCTCTTTGCATTCATATCATAAACCCTAGCAGTTTTCAATATCTGCAACTTCATCATGAATCCATCGTCAAGCTCTGGAAATCAAGAAACTGATCGAAAACAAAAGAGAAAGGCAACTGATGAACCAGAAATCAAACCAAAAAGAGTTAAAACCTACTATGACCCTCTCAAGGTGAATCCCTTTGAAGCCATGATGTCTGGTAACTATTCTAGACGTCTGTATCAACCCCTTGATAGTATCCCTGAATCACCACCCTCTTCACATTCTTCCACCACCTATTCCTCCTCATTCATCCTCTCGGAACCACCTTCTTCACCATCTGATATCTCCTCTCCTTCAACCTATCCCTCAGATATTTCTTCATCTCTCTCACACCCTTTTCCCACCAGAACACCTAACCCCTACAGTGTTGTTTTTCCCGACTCCAGGTTCACTGTCAACCCTCCAACCCCTACCACTCAATCATTTCTGGAGCTTTTACATTCTGATGTAAATAGCTGGTTGGAGATTCTGGGTGCTGCTCACCTTAACCATCTGGATGAGTATGCTACATGCAACCTTTGGGATACCTTTCGTCAGGATTTTCTGGTTAGGGCTACAGACATTCAGAGAAGGATCATGTCTGAAGCACCTGGTGTTCGTGGTCTTCGGTTGGAAGTTGGTGAAAGCAGCTATCACCATCTCATCAGGAACAGAAGAGTTCTTGAAGAGAGGATACCTGCAGATGAGTTGGAAGAAGAAAATCCCTGCAGAGACATCGTGGTGTGGAGACCATGGTATCCTGTGCTGACTGGAGATTTTCAGTGGCTGTTTAACTGGTTCAGAATGAACCCTTCTGAAAAAGCACCTCACATGGTCTTTCCAGTAGTGGTTTATCCTGCTGAAGTTGCTGTTCCTACTCCTCCAACAAACCTAGCAGCTATTCTTCAAGCGTTGGAAGTTGGAACTTCTGCGCTGCCTGAACCAGAATATGCTGAGGCTACTTCTGAGTCAGACTCAGATGTGGAGATGGAAGATGCACAAGCTGAAGACCTTCCAGAAGATCGCCCTGCTGAGATTGCTGTCCCTTTTGGCAGAAATTCTGTCGCCTCTTCTTCTGGTGAAACCTCAGCTCTGATGGAGACCTTGGAAGCTCTTCATCAGAATCAAGCTATGCTGGCTTCTCGTTTGGACGCGCAAGAAGCAGCCAATGCTGAGTTTCGCTCTTTCATGGCAAGGCAAACTACAAGCACTGACGGGATTCATGATGTTCTGGCGCGGATTTTGCGTAGGCTAGGGTCTTAGTCCTTTAAGTCTTTGTAGTTTTCTTTCCTTGTTGCATCTGTTTTCCTGCATTCCTCTTTTGTAATCCTTCTTGTTGAAATCAATGAAAAGTTATTTATGTTACTTTCCTTTTGTCTCTTGCTTTACATCTGAATCTTTTATGCTTTTTGATGTTATGACAAAAAGGGGGAGAAAATATATGATAAATGATCTGATTAATATTATCAGTTACCGAGTAAAAAGGCTCCACATTTACTAACAGAACTTGCAAAGTTCTATGTTTTTAAGTTGTGTTGTTGCAGGAATTAAAGTTTCAAGATCAACATAAGAAGCAACAAAATGAATCAAGCTCTTGGATTCTTGAAGCAAGCTGAGTGCTAGGAAGCTTCAGAATCAGAAGCAAGAAGGAAGAATGATCAGAAATAGCTCTTGGATTCTTGAAGCAAGCTGAGTGCTAGGAAGCTTCAGAATCAGAAGCAAGAAGGAAAAATGATCAGAAATTCTGATAATAGAATATGATCCAAATCATTGTCTATTTGCTCTGATACATTGTCTATTGGATCCGATATATTCTATATGGCTTATATGGCTCTGATACATATTTTGTGTTCTGATACACATTTTATGTTCTAACTCATTCATGCTGACTTTTGTCGTTTAGTTTTGTTCTGTAACATTTCAGGATGTAGAGATGCTCTGATGATGCTCTGGTACATTCAACAATGTTCTGATACAATCTAGCATGAGGTGATGTAAGAAGAAATTCAAAGCTCTGAAGCTATCTGAGGGAAGCAGAAATCAGAAGCTGTGAATGTTCTAAAGATCCAGAAAACTCAAGTTCTGAAGCTGTCCTAAATGGAAGCATGAATCAGAAGCTGTGAATGTTCTGAAGATCAAAGAAATTCAAGTTCTGAAGCTGTCCTAAATGGAAGCAGGAATCAGAAGCTGTGAATGTTCTGAAGATCAAAGAAATTCAAGTTCTGAAGCTGTCCTAAATGGAAGCAGGAATCAGAAGCTGTGAGTGTTCTAGGGATCTAAAGAAATTCAAGTTCTGAAGTTGTCCAATGGAAGCAGAAGTCAGAAGCTATGAATTATCAGAAGACAGAAGCTTATGTGATCGTCTCTACCGAAATAATCAGGGAAGTCTTTTATTATTAAAGTTCTTCGAGTATTTATTTCAAGGGGAGATTATTCATCTCAGGGGGAGATTGTTAATCTCAGGGGGAGACATATTCACATGCTTATGCTATAGCTGTGTAATTTGTTTTTAGCCGTCTGCTCTTTCTGATCGCAAATTCATATCATTTATATATGTTTTTGTCATCATCAAAAAGGGGGAGATTGTTAGAACAAGATTTGTTCTGATCAATATTCCTAGTTTTGATGATAACAAGGATATGAATTTTGTGTGAGATAATGTGGTACTCTAATACATTGCAAATTCCCTTTCAGGAAATATATAAAGAGTATGCACAAATCAGCGCTCAGAAGCTTTGTCTCAGAAGGTTCAGCATGCAACATCAGAACATGGTCTGGCAAGACATCAGAAGATGGTCAAGGCAGAATCAGAACATGGGTCTATGAAAGCATCAGAAGAACTTGAGATCAGAAGCAGAAGCATTGAAGTTCTCATGGTATCACGCTCAGAAGCACTTCAAGGTCAGAAGACAAGAAGATGCTTTGCACCAAGCTGTTTGACTCTGATGATATTCAAATATTATATTCACAAACATCAGATCAGAAGAAAGTACAAGTGGCAGGCTACGCTGACTGACAAAAGGAACGTTGGAAGCTATTAAAGGCAACGTCAGTAGACACAGCGTGAACAAGGCTCGAGGTAGTTGACAAAAGCGTGAAACATTAAATGCAAAGTTGTACGGAATACGCAAAGCATTAAATGCGCTCAACGGTCATCTTCTCAAACGCCTATAAATATGAAGTTCTGATGAGAAGCAAGGTTAACAATTCTGAACCAAATTCTATGAATATTAACTTGCTGAAACGCTGTTCAAATTCAAAGCTCAGAAACTTCATCTTCATCAAAGCTCACTACATTGCTGTTGTAATATATTAGTGAGATTAAGCTTAAACGTTAAGAGAAATATCACTGTTGTGATTATAGCTTTTCAGAAGCATTTGTAATACTCTTAGAATTGATTACATTAATTTGTAAGTAACTAGAGTGATCAAGTGTTGATCAGGATACTCTAGGAAGTCTTAGCTTGTGTCTAAGCAGTTGTAATTAGAGTGATCACGTGGTGGTCAGGATACTCTAAGAAAGTCTTAGCTTGTGTCTAAGCATTTGTTCCTGGAGTGATCAGGTTGTGATCAGGATACTCTAGAAGACTTAGTCGCGGACTAAGTGGAAAACCATTGTAATCTGTTGCGATTAGTGGATTAAATCCTCAGGTGAGGTAAATCACTCCGTGGGGGTGGACTGGAGTAGTTTAGTTAACAACGAACCAGGATAAAAATAACTGTGCAATTTATTTTTATCGTTCAAGTTTTTAAGACTACACTTATTCAAACCCCCCCTTTCTAAGTGTTTTTCTATCCTTCATATATGAATAGGATATTTCATCCTTATCTCGACAAGTTCGTGGTGGTGTTTATAGATGATATCCTAATATATTCTAAGAGTGAGGAAGAACATGCAGAACATCTCAGAATTGTGTTGGAGTTGTTAAAAGAGAAGCAACTTTTTGCCAAACTGTCGAAGTGTGAATTTTGGTTAAAAGAGGTCAGTTTTCTTGGACATGTAATTTCTAAGAATGGTATTGTTGTCGATCCTACTAAGATAGAGGCTGTATCTCAGTGGGAAGCGCCGAAGTCAGTTACAGAGATTCGTAGTTTTTTTGGTCTTGCGGGTTATTACATGAAGTTCATTGAAGGATTTTCAAAGTTAGCATTGCCGTTAACTAAATTAACCAGAAAGGGTCAGGCTTTTATTTGGGATGTAAAATGCGAGGAAGGATTCCAAGAGCTTAAGAAGAGGTTGACTAGTGCTCCTATTTTGATTTTGCCGAATCCGACAGAATTCTTTGTTGTTTATTGCGATGCTTCGCTAATGGGTTTAGGTGGTGTACTGATGCAAAATCAACAAGTAGTCGCGTACGCGTCGAGACAACTCAAAGTGCATGAAAGGAATTATCCGACTCATGATTTGGAGTTGGCAGCGGTGGTTTTTGTCTTGAAGTTGTGGCGACATTATTTGTATGGGTCGAGATTTGAAGTGTTCAGTGATCATAAGAGTCTGAAATATCTCTTTGACCAGAAGGAACTGAATATGAGGCAGAGAAGGTGGTTAGAATTCCTTAAAGACTATGATTTTAGTTTGAATTACCATCCGGGTAAGGCAAACGTAGTTGCTGATGCTTTAAGTAGGAAGACTTTGCATATGTCTATGCTAATGGTGAAGGAATTGGATTTGATTGAACAATTCAGAGACTTGAGTTTGGTATGTAAAGGTACTCCTACTAGTGTTAAGTTGGGAATGTTAAAGCTGACCAGTGGTATTCTTGAAGAGATCAGAGAGGGCCAGAAGGCTGATGTCGAATTAGTCGACAAGTTGACTTTGATTAACCAAGGCAAGAGCGGTGAATTCAGAGTTGACGAGAATGGTATACTGAGGTTTGGAGACAGAGTTTGTGTTCCTGATGTTGCTGAACTCCGAAGAAATATTTTAGAAGAAGGACACCGTAGTGGATTAAGTATTCATCCTGGTGCTACCAAGATGTATCATGATTTGAGAAAGCTATTTTGGTGGCCTGGAATGAAGAAAGAAATTGTTGAATTTGTGTATTCTTGTTTGACTTGTCAGAAGTCAAAGGTTGAACATCAGAAGCCGTCTGGATTTATGCAACCGATGTTTATTCCTGAGTGGAAATGGGATAGCATATCGATGGATTTTGTTTCGGGTTTGCCAAGGACTGTTAAGAATTGTGAAGCTATCTGGGTTGTGGTGGACAGATTGACGAAGTCTGCACATTTCATACCGGTAAGAATGGATTATCCGATGGAAAAGCTGGCTCAATTATATATTGAGAAGATAGTCAGTCTACATGGTATTCCTTCGAGTATCGTGTCAAACAGAGATCCGAGATTTACATCTAAGTTCTGGGAAGGTTTGCAGAAGGCTTTGGGTACTAAGCTGAGACTGAGTTCTGCTTATCATCCGCAGACGGATGGACAGACTAAGAGGACAATTCAGTCGTTAGAAGACTTGTTACGTGCTTGTGTGTTAGAAAAAGGAGGTGCTTGGGATAGTTATCTACCTTTGATTGAATTTACCTACAACAACAGTTTTCATTCGAGTATAGGTATGGCTCCGTTTGAGGCATTGTATGGTAGGAGATGTAGAACTCCATTGTGTTGGTACGAAGCTGGTGAGAGTGTTGTGATTGGACCAGAAATTGTACAACAGACTACGGAGAAGATTAAGATGATTCAAGAGAAGATGAAAGCTTCTCAGAGTCGTCAAAAGAGTTATTATGATAAAAGGAGGAAGACACTTGAGTTTCAAGAGGGAGATCATGTGTTTATGAAGGTTACTCCTATGACGGGTATTGGTCGAGCTTTGAAGTCAAAGAAGTTGACTCCGCGTTTTATTGGACCATTCCAAATTTTAGAAAGAGTGGGAGAAGTGGCATATCGTATTGCGTTACCGCCAATGCTTGCCAACTTGCATGATGTATTTCATGTGTCTCAATTGAGGAAATACATTTCGGATCCGTCCCACGTGATCCAAGTGGATGATGTGCAGGTTAAAGACAACTTAACGGTTGAAACGTTACCTGTGAGGATTGAAGATAGAAGACTGAAGCAATTGCGGGGCAAGGAAATAGCTTTAGTCAGAGTAGCTTGGGGAGGACCAGCTGATGGAAACGTCACCTGGGAGTTAGAAAGCCAGATGAAAGATTCATATCCGGAACTATTTGCTTGAGGTATGTTTTCGAGGACGAAAACTCTTTAGTGGGGGAGAGTTGTAACATCCCGAAAATTCTTATTTAATTAATTTAATCAAGTTTTAAATTAATTATGAGAAATTAACATTTTGTTGAATTATGTGGAAAAATAATAAAATGTTAAGTTATTGGGCCATGCGGTGGAATTAGTAAAGTGGGGGTGTAATTGTGTAAGAGCCCATTTCTAATTTTATGTTTTTCATAAAATAAGGGAAAACAAGAGGAGAAGGGAAAAATTAGAACGTGAAAACCAGAAGCTGTGAGAAGAGGAACTGAAGAACGTGAAGGAGAACCAAAGAGGAAGAGGAACCAATTCAAGAATTTGGCTAAGGTAAGGGGGGACTTATCTGATTATCATCTATTATCGGGTTAGGGGTTGATAATACTGAATAGATGTGGAATTCGGGTCGATTGAGTCATATGATGGGTTTAGGGATTGAGTCAATTGTATGATGTTTGATCTCTATGTTTGAATCTATGATGTCTGCGTTGTTATGGTCTCAATTGATGTGTAATTGGTGTATTATGAGATGTATTTTGTGTTGTTTGTGCATTCTATTTCCCTAGGTTCGTACTGGTATGAATTGGGAGAGTTTGGAATGTGTAGAATGTTGTTTTCTGCAGGTTGGGGTTTCTGAAATCGCCGGTTCGCGCCGCGTGCATAGTGTTGGCGCCGCGAACAGGTGGGCAGAATGCCAGGAATTTGTGATACGCACAGGTCGCGCCGCGTACCCGTGTTCGCGCCGCGAAGGCGTAACTTTTTCTCGCTTCGCGCCGCGTGCAGATGTTTGCGCTGCGAACAGCTTGGCAGAGAGCCAAGGATTCTTGGAACGCTCAGTTCGCGCCGCGAACTGATGATGGCGCCGCGTGCTGTTGGTGTTTTGAGATATTTTAAAAGTTCAAAGACGCATAACTTTTTAACCGTTGGTCCGTTTGATATGCCATTTCGAGCTAAACGAACCTTATAGAATAATCTATAGGATGATGATTGATTGGTTTTTGGAATGATGAAAATACATGTATGCTATTCTTATTGAGTATGATGATTGGTGCAAATACGTGTATGTTTTGTATATGATGATGATGGAATTGTGATTGAATGATGTTGATATATATGGACATACATGAATGATGATAATGTTGATGATGATGACGATGGTATAAGTATGTTGTATATGTTGCATTCATTCATGTTCATTGATGATACTGTATCCATAAGGGTGTGTTGGATCAGTGAAGGGCATGATTCCCATTGTGTGGAATCTGTGCTGGCAGGGCCGTATTCTTGATAATGTTGGATCGGTCATGGGTTATTCCCATATGATGATGTTGGTACCACATGCATAGTGTCAGTTCATACATATGCATAATTTATAACATGATTGGATGTATTCTAGTGTTGTAAATGTTGATGATGTGTTGATTGTGGTTTGACTTGTTGTGAATGTCTGATTATGAAACAATTGGGTGAATGATGCAACTGTGATGTGTTATTGCTTTATAACCTTATAACATTTGTTAATTATGATGAGACTCACCCTTACATGTTGTCATTTTCAGATTGAGGATAGCGGCTGTTCGACTCAGTGAGGATTAGCTCATGAGTCAGTGTTTTAGTAGCGTCAGGTGTCATGCTCTGATAGTTGTAACACTGGGGACGCGATTGTTTAGAGTTTATGATTATGACTCTAGTTATGTTTTGATGTTTTGATGGATAAGTTTGATGTTAAACTTAGTCCATCTTTGTTAAATTTCCGCTGTGTTAACATGAAAACGTTTTAATTTATGATGATTGCCTCAGTGAATGCATGACATGACTGAATGATGTTTATTTATTATGAATTGTGGCACCCTTATTTCATGTACTCTGAATAATTGTTTTAAATTGTCGCGGGGTTAGTAAGGGGTGTTACAAAACCAACATTAGTAGTACCTTTCAGATACCTCAGAATTCTCTTAACAGCAGTTAAGTGAGATTCTCTAGGATCTGATTGGAATCTAGCACACAAACAAACACTGAATAGAATGTCAGGTCTAGAAGCAGTAAGATATAAAAGAGATCCAATCATACCTCTGTACAACTTCTGATCTACCTTCTTACTTACCTCATCCTTACCTAGAACACACGTTGGATGCATAGGAGTTTTGGCTTCTTTGCTTTTAGAAAGATTAAACTTCTTCAGAAGTTCCTTCACATACTTCGTTTGATGAACATAAGTTCCATCAGAAGTTTGATTGATTTGAATCCCAAGAAAATACTTGAGTTCCCCCATCATACTCATCTCAAATTCAGCCTGCATAGACTTAGCAAACTCCTTTCCAAGTGAAGCATTATATGCTCCAAAAATAATATCATCAACATAAATTTGACAAATTAAGATGTCCTTCTTAGATGTTTTACAGAAGAGAGTCGTATCCACTTGTCCTCTAGTGAAACCATTGTCTATAAGGAAAGAACTTAATCTTTCGTACCAAGCTCTAGGAGCTTACTTCAATCCATACAATGATTTCTTAAGTTTGAAAACATGTTTTGGAGACTTAGAGTCTTCAAAACCAGGAGGTTGGTGAACATAGACTTCCTCATCTATATAACCATTTAAGAAGGCACTCTTGACATCCATCTGATACAGAGTGATGTTATGCTGAGTGGCAAAGGAAATTAATAAGCGAATAGATTTAACCTGGCCATTGGTGCAAAGGTTTCTGTATAGTCAATCCCTTCTTGCTGACTATATCCCTGAGCCACCAGTCTGGCTTTGTTTCTTACCACTTCTCCCTTCTCACTGAGCTTGTTTCTGAAAACCCACTTTGTACCAATGATGTTGAATCCTTTTGGTCTAGGAACAAGATCCCATACATCATTCCTTGTAAACTGATTAAGTTCTTCTTGCATGGCAATTGTCCAGTCTGGATCTTCTAGAGCTTGATCAACAGAAGTTGGCTCGATCAAAGAGACAAGACCTAATTGACATTCTGCATTGTTCTTAAGGAATGCTCTTGTTCTGATAGGATCATCTTTCTTCCCGAGGATCACATCTTCTGAGTGAGCTGAGGTGAGTCTAGAAGATCTTCTGACCGTTGGCTCTTCAGAAATTCTGAGATTCTCTAAAGATGCAGCAACTTGATCTTCTGGTTCTTTGCTTCTGATATTTTCAGCTTCTGAACCTTTGCTTCTTGGTTCTACAGCTTCTGATATATCAATATCTATATCTGCAAAATTCTCAAACTGCTTTGGCTTTTCAAGACCAAGCTTATCATCAAATCTGATATTGATTGATTCTTCTACAACTAATGTTTCAGTATTGTATACTCTGTAGCCTTTGGAGCGTTCAGAATATCCAAGAAGGAAACATTTTTGTGCCTTAGAATCAAACTTACTAAGATGATCTTTAGTATTTAGAATAAAACAAACACATCCAAAAGGATGAAAATATGAAATGTTGGGCTTTCTGTTCTTCCACAATTCATAAGGAGTCTTATTTAGAATAGGTCTTATAGAGATTCTATTCTGAATATAACATGCAGTGTTTATTGCTTCTGCCTAGAAGTGCTTAGCCATATTGGTTTCATTGATCATGGTTCTGGCCATTTCTTGTAGAGTCCTATTCTTTCGCTCTACAACTCCATTTTGCTGTGGAGTTCTAGGGCAAGAGAAATCATGGCCAATACCATTTTCTTTGAAGAACTCCTCAAAGAATCTGTTCTCAAATTCACCACCATGATCACTTCTGACCTTTATGATTTTGCACTCCTTCTCAGATTGAATCTGAGTGCAGAATTCAAAGAACACTGAATGAGACTCATCCTTGTGTTTTAAGAACTTTACCCATGTCCAGCGGCTATAATCATCTACGATGACTAATCCATATTTCTTCCCTCTGACAGATGCTGTTTTGATTGGTCCAAACAGATCAATATGCAGAAGTTCTAACGGCCTTGAGGAAGAGACAACATTCTTAGATTTGAATGCAGGTCTTGAGAACTTACCCTTCTGACATGCTTCACAAAGAGCATCTGATTTGTATTTCAGATTTGGGAGTCCTCTGACCAGATTTAGTTTGTTAATCTGAGAAATCTTTCTTAAACTAGCATGTCCTAATCTTCTGTGCCAGACCCATTGCTCTTCAGAAACAGACATAAGGCAAGTCACCTTCTGCTTCTCAAGATCTGAAAGATCAATCTTATAAATGTTGTTCTTTCTCTTGCCTGTAAATAGGATTGAGCCATCCTTCTGACCTACAGCTTTGCAAGACTTTTGATTGAAGATTATGTCATAACCATTGTCACTTAATTGACTTATGGACAATAAGTTATGCGCTAATCCTTCTACAAGAAGTACATTAGTTATGGAAGGAGAGTTACCAATACTTATGGTTCCAGAGCCAATAATCTTGCCCTTCTGATCTCCTCCAAACTTGACTTCTCCACCAGATTTAAGCACCAGGTCTGGGTACCATGACATTTTGTGCTTTGTCTTCTTTGCTGCTAAGGATATCTGCAACAGAAATTATCTTCTCCTTAGGTACCCACAATTTCTTGGGTCCTTTCTTGTTAGTTTTCCTCAAGTTCTGATTGAACTTGGGTTTAGCATTATAAGTAACAGGAGGAACAACATGATATTCTTTAGGTTTGGCAGCATGATATCTTTTAGGTTGTGTCACATGCTTCTTGGTGTGTGTAGTGTGAAAGCTCTGTGCATGTGAGGTGAGCCTACTATCATGTGAGCGGCCATATTTGAACTGATCATACAATGGCTTGTATGTGATTTTCAAATCATCAATAGGTTCAAATTTGTGTGAGGTATCACCCTCGTAGCCAAAACCAAACCTTTTGTTTCCAGAAACACCATATATCATAGAAGCAAGATGGCTTCTGCCAATACTTCTAGATAGGAACTTTCTGAAGCTCGAGTCATATTCTTTTAGAATATGATTGAGACTAGGAATGGATTTTTCTGATTCAGAAGGAGATCCAATATCTTTGGATAATTTTAAAACTTTTTCGTTCAGTTTAGAATTTTCCACTTCCAGCTTCTTAGTTTCAAATTCAAATTGCTTTTTCAGCTTTTTGTATTTGATACTAAGATGAGCCTTGAGTTCCAGAAGTTCAGTTAAGCTGGAAACTAACTCTTCTCTAGACAGTTCAGAAAATACCTCTTCAGAATCTGATTCTGATGTAGATTCTGATCCATCATCCACTGTGGCCATTAGTGCAAGATTTGCTTGCTCTCCTTTAGAGTCTGATTCTGATTCTGATTCAGAATCATCTTATGTTGCCATAAGACCTTTCTTCTTATGAAACTTCTTCTTGGGATTCTCCTTCTGAAGTTTTGGACATTCATTCTTGAAGTGTCCAGGCTCATTGCACTCATAGCAGTTGACCTTCTTCTTATCAGATCTTCTGCCTCTAGAAGATTCTCCTCTTTCAGGCTTCTTTGAGCTTCTAAAGCTCTTGAACTTCCTTTGCTTGCTCTTCCGGAGATGGTTTACCCTTCTGGAGATCATAGACAGTTCATCTTCTTCTTCTGATTCTAATTCTTCAGAATCTACTTCTTCAGCCTGAAAAGCGTTAGTGCATTTTTTATAATTAGATTTTAATGCAATAGACTTACCTTTCTTTTGAGGCTCATTTGCATCCAGCTCTATCTCATGGCTTCTTAAGGCACTGATTAGCTCTTCCAAAGAGACTTCATTCAGATTCTTTGCTATCTTGAATGCAGTCACCATTGGACCCCATCTTCTGGGCAAGCTTCTGATGATCTTCTTTACATGATCAGCTTTGGTGTAGCCTTTGTCCAGAACTCTTAATCCAGCAGTTAGCGTTTGAAATCTTGAAAACATCTTCTCAATATTTTCATCGTCCTCCATCTTGAAGGCTTCATATTTCTGGATTAGAGCAAGAGCTTTGGTCTCCTTGACTTGAGCATTTCCTTCATGGGTCATTTTCAATGACTCATATATATCATAGGCAGTTTCCCTCTTAGATATCTTCTCATACTCAGCATGAGAGATAGCATTCAGCAAAACAGTCCTACATTTATGATGATTTTTGAAAAGCTTCTTTTGATCATCATTCATTTCTTGTCTTGTAAGCCTTACGCCAGTAGCGTTCACTAGATGTTTGTAACCATCCATCAGAAGATCCCATAAGTCACCATCTAGACCAAGGAAGTAACTTTCAAGTTTATCTTTCCAGTATTCAAAGTTTTCACCATCAAATACTGGCGGTCTAGTATAACCATTGTTACCAGTTCCATTGTATTGCTCAGTTGAGCCAGATGTAGATGTAGGTGGTGGAGTCTCAACCATCTTGACTTAGTGTTTTTCTCTTCCTGAATCTTTTCTAAACACGGTTAAGTGCTTGCACCTTAGAACCGGCGCTCTGATGCCAATTGAAGGATAGAAAAACACTTAGAAATGGGGGGTTTGAATAAGTGTAGCTTTAAAACTTGTAAGATAAAAACAATTTGCACAATGATTTTTATCTTGGTTCGTTGTTAACTAAACTACTCCAGTCCACCCCCTTGGAGTGATTTACCTCACCTGAGGATTTAATCCACTAATCACACAAGATTACAATGGTTTTCCACTTAGACAACTTCTAAGTCTTTTAGAGTATACTGATCACAACCTGATCACTCTAGGAACAATCTGCTTAGATACCCTCTAAGACTTTCTAGAGTATACTGATCAACAACCTGATCACTCTAGTTCTTACAACTTAATGTAAACAAATTCTTTTAAGAGTTACAATGCTTCTTATAAAGCTATTATCACAACTGTGATTTTCTCTTAAAATTAAGCTTAATCTCACTAAAGTATTACAACAACAATGTAGTGAGGTTGAAGATGAAGTTTGAGAGCTTTTTGAATTTGACAGCGTTTTTGTATATTTGCGCAAGTGTTGTATTCAGAATTCGTAAACTAGCTTCTCATCAGAACTTCAAATTTATAGGCGTTTGAGAAGATGACCGTTGGGAGCATTTAATGCTTTGCGTATTCCGTACAACATTGCATTTAATGTTTCACTCTTTTGTCAACTACCTCGAGCCTTACTTTCGATGTGTCTACTGACATTGCCTTTCATAGCTTTCAACGTTCCTTTTGTCAGTCAGCGTAGCCTTCCAGCTAGTACTTGCTTCTGATCTGATGTTTGTGTGAACAACGTTTGATTATCATCAGAGTCAAACAGCTTGGTGCAGAGCATCTTCTTGTCTTCTGGCCTTGAAGTGCTTCTGAGCGTGATACCATGAGAACTTCAGTGGTTCTGCTTCTGATCTCAAGTCCTTCTGATGCTTCCATAGACCCGTGTTCTGATTCTACTTGACCATCTTCTGATGTCTTGCCAGACCATGTTCTGATGTCGCATGCTGAACCTTCTAAGTCAGTTCTTCTTGCGCTGATTTTGTGCATACTCTTTATATAATTCCTAAAATGGAAATTGCATAGTATTAGAGTACCACATTATCTCATACAAAATTCATATACATTGTTATCATCAAAACTAAGAATATTGATCAGAACAAATCTTGTTCTAACATGTATGTTTGCTTAAATCAAGTTTCATGCTTCTTAATGCTGTTTATTTGAAAATTGTGCGCAGGAAATCGATTTCCTACATAGGGAAATCTATTTCCACTCTGTTTTTGCACCAGATTTGAAAATCTGCACTCAGGAAATCGATTTCCCACAGAGGTAAATCGATTTCCACTGAGGCAGAATGTTTTTTTATCTTTTTTATGCTTGTTTTGACTTCCTTCTTGCTCTACTTCATTAATATCATTGGATCTAGGATGTTGATAGGTTTGAAATGACCAAATCCATAATATTAGATGAATGATATTAATGATAGTGTGAGTTGATTTGCTTTATGCATTTTTATTCTTCTTCTCCTCTTTTTTTCTTTTGATCGATGAAAGTCTTAATACCTTGAGAATTCTTATGGATTCTTGGTAAAGACTAGATCGTTACCTATTTTCTTTTCGTGCGGTATTGCTTTTGGAAAGTGATCTACATATCGCTTCTCTCGCATGCATTAGCACATAAAGTTTTTACCGCCCTCGTTGTAGGGTGATTTCTACATAAATCACTTGGCGATCTGCTAAACATAGCGCAATATTTCGTGTCTCGAATCAAAAAAGATCAAACATAGAAGAGAATTGTATGCGGTTGATTTAAGACTTATGGAGGTTTATCGTGTAGTCGCTATGATTTTATCAAGCTTCTGATAAATGTCCATTGAATTTAAATCCGAGAACATCCTTCACTCACCATCGATCTTTATTACTAACTTTGATAACATACTTGACAAGTTTCAAGATGGTTATCTTTAACATCTAACAATTGACTTTAATTTCCGCATTTTATTATATTGCTCTTTATATTCTTTGCTTTATTGCTTTATTTTATCATTTCATCATGTTTATGTTTCTGCCATTTTCTCTTTGTCCATTTGGACGTTTACATTCCGCTATTTTCTCTTTGTCCATTTGGACGTATTGTTTATGTTTCCGGTATTTTCTTTTTGTCCACTTGGACCATACTTTATTTTTGTGCTAAAACACTAATAAATAACAAAAATCTAAAAAACGCATGAGCCTCCATGGACTATTGGTTACTATCCCGAGCATTTTGGAGACTTGGACTTTTGGACTTAGTACCTTTGGACCCTATTATTCTGTTGTTACTCTGTTGTTATTCTGTCTGTCTGGCATTGGATTGTTGTCTGTTTCTGTATGCAAGTATTTCCTCGAAAGCCCTTGATGGTTAATTCCAAGGCGTCATGATAAGGATTTTACCCGAAAATAGCCGTTACTCTGTCCGATTTTCGTCAGAATTTTAATGTGCTTAATGCGAAGTGGTGCTAAAGATAATAAGTTCATCTGGATCCCCAAGTGATAATGTGTTGGTTTAGTGTGGATAGTCCAAAGGATGGGAAATCTACCTTGACTCTTAATGTCAAGTGTTGACTTCTTTTTCGGTTAGACCGTTTCTTTCCTTAGCTTTATTTTATGCACTAGGTTAGCCTCTTCATCTCCTCCCCTTCTTAGATTTTCAAAATCTTCTCCCTTTTTCCAAAATCTTCTTATGTTTGCAATCCTTTTTAAAACCTTTTTCTTTAAAAATATGTTTTGCCCTTAGTGGCCTTTTCTTCAAAAGTTTAGACACGATTAATTGTTGTAGAGAGTTTCAATATCCCACGATTTTGAAATTGATTGATATAATGAGATCTTTTCCGCGTGAGAGATAGTGGCATACTCGTTGATTTCTATCTGATATTTGCGATACAAAGAACTCATTTGTTCTCATGCTCAAGATCAATGGCTGAGTATTTCTCTCAGACGATGATAAAGTGTTTATTCCTTTTTAAAACCGTCTTTTCCCTTTTTAAGCGGAACTACATTAGCTCTGACTTCTCCATTGCACCGAGGAGGTATGTAGGCACAAGGTTTAATGTCTTGCCGAGCTAATTTTAAAAATAAAAAAACTCTTTTTTAGCATACACGACACAGATTTTCAAAAAGGTTCTTGTGGAGTACCACATATATGAGGGGTGCTTAAAACCTTCCCCTTGTATAATCAACACTCGTACCTAAGATCTCTTCTTTTTGTTTTAAAAACAACTTTGGGTTTTCTTCGTTCTTTTCTCTTTTCCTTTGGAAATAATAAAGCGTGGTGGGGACTTTCACTGAAATATTGAGTCGAGTCAATTTAATGGCTTCGACCTCAGATTTTCCCCGCTACAATAGCCCTATGGCAAAACGATGACCCGCGCATCAAATGTATAGAACTACTTACCCTCAAATGGTATGGATAGTATTATCACCTAAGCGAAAGACTTTAAAGAACAAGTTAGACCTTATAACTTTAGGGTATGTTACTCTTAATTGCTTGCTCAAATCAAAGTTTCAAATTACTTTTTCACACCTTATTTTCAAAACAAATTCAAAGGCTACACTTTATTTACAAAGTTAAAGTCCTTTTTCAAACTGTTTTTCTAAACACACACGGCACTCTTCAAACAAATCAAACAAACAAGTGAGCTAAGCAATTAAGAGCCCATGGATTACCATGGATACAAAGGGTGCTTACACCTTCCCTTTGTATAACCCACCCCCCGAACTCAAAATATTTTAAAGGTATTTCCTGTTCTTTTTGCCTTTCCTAATTGGATAAAACAAAAGTCGGTGGCGACTCTTGCTATCCGCAACATTTAAAAAAGTCAGTTCTCCCACCGTATTACATGGAGAAATAGTGGCAATTGGAGGTTTGATTTCGTTTGAGGGGGACGACGCTCGTGGCCTCTACATGGCGCCCGCGACCTTCAAAGTTTCCATGATTGTAGATCTCTGCGTTAGCTTTCCAAAACTTTGAAAGGGGTGTCATTATGATTTACATTTTAAGAGTTATTGCCAAAATAGTCGGACGACGTCTCGTGTGTAAATTGCTCCATTTCTTCCGTTTTTTTGCTTGTTTTGCTTCGTTTATTCGCACACGCATCTAAAATGACTAAGTACCTGAAAAAAACTAAATACCAACATAATAGTGCAAATGCAATTCAAAACAACTAGAAAACATGCATTAATTAAGTCAAATAAACGATGTATTTGCGTGTCATCAGTGATGACCCGGAATAAAGCACGTTTAGTAGCTCAAGGGTATAACCAAGAGGAAGGCTTCAACTATGAGGAGACTTATGCTCCAGTTGCTCGCCTTGAGGTGATACGTCTTTTGCTAGCTTATGCTTGTGCTAAGAATTTTAAACTTTATTAAATGGACGTAAAGAGTGCATTTCTTAACGACTTCATAAATGAAGAGGTGTATGTCTCACAAACTCCTGATTTTGAGAATGATGAATATCCGGATCATGTTTTCAAATTAAAACGTGCTTTGTATGGTCTTAAGCAAGCCCCTCGGGTTTGGTATGAAAGACTTAGCAAATTTCTGCTTAATCATGGATATTCAAGAGGTAAAGTGAACACTACTCTCTTCATTAAACGTAAAGGAAAGCACATTCTTCTAATCCAATTGTACATATATGATATTATTTTTGGTTCAACTAACTTGCATTTGGTCAAGGATTTTTCTAAGGTTAAGCAGGGTGAATTTGAGATGAGTTTAATGGGGGAGCTAAACTACTTCCTCGGTCTTCAAATAAAGCAGCTCGAAGAAGGCACTGTTGTGTGTCAAACAAAATACTGTTGAGAGTTACTAAAGAATTTTGGAATGGAAGACTCAAAGTCTATAGACACCCCTATGCCTACAAATGGAAACCTAGATAAAGGTGAACACGGTAAGAGCGTAAACGTCAAGAAGTACAGAGGTATTATTGGTTCTCTTTTATACCTTACTGCATCTAGACCCGACATCATGTTTAGTGTTTGTATGTGTGCACGATATCAATCGGATCCTAAGGAATCCCACCTAAAAGCTGTCAAGCGTATACTTAGATATCTACATGGGACATCCAAGTATGGGTTATGGTATTCCAAAGTAAGTGATTGTAGTTTAGTAGGTTACTCTGATTCCGATTTTGCCAGTTGCAAATCAGATAGGAAAAGCACGAGTGGAACATTTCACCTGTTTTCAAACTCTTTAGTGAGTTGGCACAGCAAAAAGCAAGTTTATGTTGCTTTGTCAATCGCTAAGGCTGAATATGTAGCATCCGATAGTTGTTATGCCTATATTCTGTGGCTAAAACAATAACTGCAAGATTTCAACATTCAATTAAAACGTATTCCAATCAAATGTGACAACACAAGAGCCATAAATCTTACTAAAAATCCTGTTTTACATTCACGTACTAAACACATAGAGATTAGACATCACTTTATTCGCGATCATGTTGAAAAAGAGGATGTTGTGTTTAAGCATGTCGATTCTAAAAGTCAACTTGTAGATATTTTCACAAAACCATTAGCAACAGAGCCCTTCTTTAACATTCATCGTGAGTTAGGGATTCTAGACCTCTCTGACTTGATGTCTTAAGTATGCATGTGCACTATTTATACATATCTCACCATGCTATTGAGATTTTGTTTTAGCTTTCATACATGCGTCTCTATTGTTCATCAATAGAGGTAATATTGTTTCTAACAATACTAAGTTCAAAATCTATGATCATCTTCTTCTTTGGTTGTATCATGACTATTATTTATATGCTCTCTATGCATCATGTGTTTTTAACTCCATTGAAAATCAATAGCATTGCATCCTCACGTATGCATAAGCATCATAAAAGTGCTCATATTGCATCAACATGTGGTTCAAAAAGGGTCTCAAGTCCAACTGTCTTAAACACACTGCAAAATTCTCATTTTAAAAAAAAATCTCTGATATGAGTCGACCTATGCCAGTTTGCGTCGACCGAGCTGAATTTTTTTTGTCAAACATAAACTATGTTTCTCGTGCGGTCGACCCCAAATGCTTTAAATCGACACATGATGTCAATTTTTTTAAAAACAGAAACTATGTTTCACGTGCGGTCGATACAAAAGGGGATGTGTCGATACATGTATAATTTTTGTTGGTATGTGTCGATACATCTGTGTTTTGTGTCGACACATCCAAGACTCTCAAAATGAAGTTACTCATGACATGTATCGACCCATGTTACTATGCATCGACTCATCCTGCGTTGTTATTTATTTATTTTTTGGTTTAATTTGGACTTTGGTCGACCCATTAGCCCATTATATCACTCATTGCTACATTTCATTAACCCTAATGCATATCATTTACCTAATTACAGCCAACCCTAATCATTTCTCATTACACTCATCAAATCTTCTCCTCTCTCACGCATCATCTTCATCTCTCCAATCACATTCAACTCTTCTTCATATCATTCTCTATCTCTCATCATGCCTCTTAAGACCAACGGTAAGAGATCCTCCAAAGTAGGAACTTCCGGTGTTCCTCCAATAACTCAAAGTGCATTGTTCATTCTCCATCCCGCTTGCACAACAACTTTTGCCGATCAATTCAAGAGCCGAATTGTCATGAAGCCGTATATGTTCGACAAGCATGAAGCATGCACTCTGCACACCACAGAGGTATGTGATCTTCTTGAAGCACAACGTCTAGGTACATTCTTGAACACTAGAGAAAACTATCATGATGACTTCATTAGGGTTTTTTATGCTGAATTGGAATCGTGTAGAGAGTTGTCTTTTAAAGTTAAGATTGGAACTAATCGATATGAATTTAAGGCTGAACATTGGGAAATTGTATTTGGTATTAATTCTGGTTCATCGCTTCTGAAAATCTATCATGATCAAAGCTTTGATCCTGCCTTTTATGAAACTAACTATATGTAGTCCATATTGAAAGTAGAAAGACCTATTGGATCTGAGACTGTGACCTCTGGGATGATTAAGAGCATTCCGAGAGTGCTTCATTGGATTGTCACACACATTCTGCATCCATGATCTGGTGATCATTCTCGAATTGATGCAGCGGACGTTCACCTGCTTTACATTCTTGAAAAAGGTATCTTACTAAATTAGACTAACTATTTGGTCAAAAGAATGTTTAGTATGAAAGACTCCAAGAAGAATACTGCACTTGGTTACACTGCTCAGATAATGAAGATTATCAAATTTTGGAATGCTCTGATACCCGTCGTTCCTATGATCTCTCCCACTGCTTCTCAAGAATTCAATCAGGCCACTATGTCACATTTCGGGTACTACTGGGACTCAAATTTGAACTGCCTCTATTTCAAAGCAAAAGGCACAAGAATCAAGGTATATAACTTTGACAATCCTGTCGAATAGGTTCTTATGGACGATGATCCTATTGATGAGGAAATTAATGATGCTGCGGAACCTGTGCAACCTGAGGATAAACAATATGGAGCATATCAAGGTTGGGGCGATTGGGTGCCAAATAGATGGTCTTCGACCAACTATCAGCCTGATATGTCTGCTCCTCCTCACACTGCTACTGCTTCTCCTAGTACTTCCTCGGAAGCACCTGCTTACTTGAATGTGATGTTCAACCAGCTGGAACTCCAGAATCAACTGCATCGGGAAGAAGCCCAGAGATGGCACAATCAAGAGCATGAGTGGCACCAAGAACATCGAAAGTGGCATGAAGAGCATACACGCATGCATCATGACCAACATGCTTGGAATTCTGATTTGGTCCGGTGGCATCAGGTATTCTACAATGAGATGGCGAGTTTCATGGATGACTGCAGGGAAAATCTAGGAATTATAAGTGCCTTCCGAAGTGTTGAGGTTCAACAAAGGTTCAGGCGATACAACTTCATGGGCACACCTGATCAGAATCCTCCTCCTCCACCACCTCACCAACCGGGCTTTGGCGATGTTGAGGAGTCTTTTGGAGGAAACCAACCCCCTCATTAAGCATATCATTGCATTGCATTGCATTTTCTTTTGTTCTGTTGATTAAGAACAATGATGTTTCTTTAGAGTAGTTTATTGTAGTTCTTGCTTATTCTGCTTATCGTACACTCTTGTCATGGACAATTCTAAAATGCTATGTTCGTTTACTTAAGATTGCCTTGTTGGTCACTCTTTGTGAGTGCAAATGTGTTGCTTGCCAAATTCTGCATCATTCTTGGTGAATGTCGTTATTTTTCTTTAATTTGCTGCGCATGCCTTTCATTGGTTACTGCTGTCTTGGTGACTTTTGAATCTGATGCTACTGACATGCTATTAGTTCTTCTCTTTTTGATGTTGTCAAAGGGGGAGAAGAGACAGAAGGAAGATGCTTGACTGAACACAACTGGTATGCCCAAACTCAGGGGGAGCTTGCGTATTATTCATCTATGGTTCATCATACATCTTGCAAGTATTTGCCATCATCAAAAAGGGGGATTTTGTGATTGATCTACTCCCTTAGGTGCTTGATCGGTAAAATAGCAAGTGTACTATTTTGCCTATGTAGTAGTAATGGGAAAATCCCAAGTATCGAATCTCAAGGACTGCTTGACAATATAGAGTTTTATCAGTATTTCAATTAAACAAAAGTTCAAAAGGTTGTTTTGGTTAGTTTTGCAAATAATGTAAATAAGCAGAATATTAAAACGATGAACAGAGATGAGTAGGTTGCTAGGGGGCGGTGAATGATTCTTCCTGTAACAACTATCCTTCTCAATACAATAACATAGTTTCACAATTGGTTACCGGTTCTCAAGAATATCTAATCCTAAGGCCTTAGTGAAAAGATCTTTGACGTCACAACCTAATTACTATGTCCATAGATAATTATAATTATGATCAAGCATTCCAATACCAAGAATTTCCGGTTAAGATAAAATATCCCTAGTCCTAGGTGATAATTATTATCCTATGTTCTTACTCATGTCAATGAAGAATTGTTGTCCAGCTAAATTTATTCATACAAATTCATTATCCGTTTTTCCGAAGGTTAAGACATAAAGAACAGATGTAAAACAAACCAATAGTATGAAAACCAAATTGTTATTGCATCAAAGAAATAAAGTTATCACATTCAGAATCAAGATCACCCCCCTAGCAATGGGGGGTTTAGCTACTCATAAAAATAACAAAAACCATAGTGTAAATTGTAGACATTACAGATAAATGAAGGAAATCCAATCTGTTAGAACAAGATTTGTTCTGATCAATTATCTTAGTTTTGATGATAACAATAATATGAATTTTGCTTAAGATAATATGGTACTCTAATCCAATGCAATTTCCTTTTCAGGAAATATATAAAGAGTATGCATAATTCAGCGCTCAGAAGCTTTGTCTCAAAGGGTTCAGCATGCAACATCAGAACATGGTCTGGCAAGACATCAGAAGATGGTCGAAGCAGAATTAGAACATGGGTCTATGGAAGCATCAGAAGAACAAGAGAACAGAAGCACTGAAGTTCTGATGGTATCACGCTCAGAAGCACTTCAAGGTCAGAAGATCAGAAGATGCTTTGCACCAAGCTGTTTGACTCTGATGATATTCAAACGTTGTATTCACAAACATCAGATCAGAAGGAAGTACAAGTGGCAAGCTACGCTGACTGACAAAAGGAACGTTAAAAGCTATAATAGGCTACGTCAGTAGACACAGCGTGAACAAGGCTCGAGGTAGTTGACAAAAGCGTATAACATTAAATGCGATGCTGTACGGAACACGCAAAGCATTAAATGCATTCAACGGTCATCTTCTCCAACGCCTATAAATATGAAGTTCTGATGAGAAGCAAGGTTAACGATTCTGCACAAAACAACTCATATTAACTTGCTGAAACTCTGTTCTACTCAAAGCTCAGAATCTTCATCTTCATCAAAGCTCACTACATTGCTGTTGTAATATATTAGTGAGATTAAGCTTAAACGTTAAGAGAAATATCACAGTTTGTGATTATAGCTTTTAAGAAGCAATTGTAATACTCTTAGAATTAATTACATTAAGTTGTAAGGAACTAGAGTGATCGTGTGGATCAGAATACTCTAGGAAGTCTTAGAGGTTATCTAAGCAGGTTGTAACTAGAGTGATCGTGTGGATCAGTATAATCTAGAAAAGTCTTAGAGGGTATCTAAGCAGTTGTTCCTGGAGTGATCAGTGTGTGATCAGAAGACTCTGGAAGACTTAGTTGCTGACTAAGTGGAGAACCATTGTAATCCGTGCGATTAGTGGATTAAATCCTCAGTTGAGGTAAATCATCTCTGCGGGGGTGGACTGGAGTAGTTTAGTTAACAACGAACCAGGATAAAAATAACTGTGCAATTTATTTTTATGTGTCAAGTTTTTTAAAGCTACACTTATTCAAACCCCCCTTTCTAAGTGTTTTTCTATCCTTCAATTGGCATCAGAGCGCCGGTTCTAAGGTGCAAGCACTTAACCGTGTTTAGAAAAGATTCAGGAAGAGAAAAACGCTTCAGTAAAAGATGGCTGGTGAATCTGAAAAGTCTACACCTGCATCTACATCTGGCTCTGCTGAGCAACACAACGGTAACAATGGTTATACTAGACCGCCGGTATTTGATGGTGAAAACTTTGAATACTGGAAAGATAAACTGGAAAGTTACTTTCTTGGTCTAGATGGTGATCTATGGGATCTTCTGATGGATGGTTACAAACATCCAGTAAATGCCAGTGGCGTAAAGCTGACAAGGCAAGAAATGAATGATGATCAGAAGAAGCTTTTCAGGAATCATCATAAATGCAGAACTGTTTTGCTGAATGCTATCTCTCATGCTGAGTATGAGAAGATATCTAACAGGGAAACGGCCTATGACATATATAAGTCCTTGAAAATGACTCATGAAGGAAATGCTCAAGTCAAGGAGACTAAAGCTCTCGCTTTAATCCAGAAGTATGAAGCCTTCAAGATGGAGGATGATGAAGACATTGAAAAGATGTTTTCAAGATTTCAAACTCTTACTGCTGGATTGAGAGTTCTTGACAAGGGATACACCAAGGCTGATCACGTAAAGAAGATCATCAGAAGCTTACCCAGAAGATGGGGTCCTATGGTGACTGCATTCAAGATTGCAAAGAATCTGAATGAAGTTTCTCTGGAAGAACTTATCAGTGCCTTGAGAAGCCATGAAATAGAGCTGGACGCAAATGAGCCTCAAAAGAAAGGTAAGTCTATTGCATTAAAATCCAATATCAAGAAATGCACTAACGCTTTTCAGGCTAGAGAAGAAGATCCTGAAGAATCAGAATCTGAAGAAGAAGATGAACTGTCCTTGATCTCCAGAAGGCTAAATCAACTCTGGAAGAACAAGCAAAGGAAGTTCAGAGGCTTCAGAAGTTCAAAGAAATTTGAACGTGGAGAATCTTCTGATGACAGGAGATTTGATAAGAAGAAGGTCATGTGCTATGAATGCAATGAGCCTGGACACTTCAAGAATGAATGTCCAAAACTTCAGAAGGAAAATCCCAAGAAGAAGTTTCATAAGAAGAAAGGTCTTATGGCAACCTGGGATGAGTCAGAAGATGATTCAGACTCTGAAGATGAGCAGGCTAACTGTGCGCTGATGGCGACAGAAGATGACGGATCAGAATCTACATCAGAATCAGATTCTGAAGAGGTATTTTCTGAACTTACTAGAGATGAGTTAGTTTCCGGTCTAACTGAACTTCTGGAATTCAAGTCTCAGATTAGTCTCAAATACAAAAAGCTGAAAAAGCTATTTGAATTTGAAACAAAGAAGCTTGAGTTGGAGAATTCTGAATTAAAAGAAAAACTTTTAAAATTATCCAATAATGTTGGATCTCCTTCTGATTCAGAAAAATCCATTCCTAGTCTAAACCATATTCTGAAAGAATATGATTTAAGTTTCAGGAAGTTCTTATCTAGAAGTATTGGCAGAAGTCAGCTAGCTTCTATGATATATGCTGTGTCTGGAAACAAAAGAGTCGGCATTGGTTTTGAGGGTGAAACCCCATACAAACTTGAACCTGTTGATGAAATGAAATTCACATACAAGCCATTGTATGATCAGTTCAAGTATGGCCACTCCCATGATATTAGGCACACTTCACATGCTCAAAGTTTTCACATAACACACACCAAAAAGCATGTGACACAACCTAGGAAATATCATGAAACTCACATTAAGAATTATCATGCTGTTCCTCCTATTGCTTACAATGTTAAACCCAAGTTCAATCAGAACTTGAGAAAATCTAACAAGAAAGGACCCAAGAAGATGTGGGTACCAAAGAAAAAGTCTATTTCTTTTGCAGATTCTCTTGGTGACAAAGAAGATAAAAGTCAACATGTCATGTCACCTGGACTCAAGTTGGTCTCAACACTTGAAGGGAAGAAGGACTGTCTTCCAAGTTCTGGTACTTAAATCTGTTGAAGAAACTATGTTCGTAGAAGATCAGAAAAGAAAGTTTATTAGTCTTGGAACAATCTGTTTTGTTTGTTTCTAAAGCTTTGATGTTTCGTTCTTGATTATTCTGAATGCTCTAAATGCTACAGAATATACAATATTGAAACATTGATTGTGGACGAATCAATAAATATCTGGTTTGATGATAAACTTGTTTCTAATGAAACAAAGCAGCTTAAGAATTTCTGCAGATACAGTTTTGTCTTATCAGAAGCTGCAGAATAAAAAGTGAATCTCCAGAAGCTGTGTATATCAGAAGTAATGGATCAGAAGATCATTCAGATTTATATCAGCACACTTCAAAAGAAGTGTTTCCAGAAGAGAAACTTGATCAATTCAGAAGCAGTGATTGGAATCAGAAGGCGTAAAGCCTATTGAATATTTCACACCTGTCATCCATTATCTAATGATGAACACGTGTCTCTACGGTCAGTACGAAGCGTGCAGTTGAAAAGACGCCGACCTAGGTAACTATTTTAAATCATTTCTTTTACCACGTTCTCTCTCCTTACGTCACTCATCATTTAATAAAATTGATTTCTTTTGATTCTGGAACTGTTCAGTTTATATTTCTTATTATTTTCTTTTTCAAATCCGTCTCTATATATTCCTTTCAAATCATCTCATATATTTTTTTCCGCTCCGTGTCTCTCCTTCCTCTTGCATACTCTCCTTTGAAATCTTCTTAGTCGTTTCTAAAACCCTAACCGAAAACCCAGAATTTGTTCCTCTTAGTTGTTCGTTCTGTTTCAATGGCTGCTTCCTCTTCTCAAATTGTTGGTTCATCTACTCTTCTCCATATTCATAATGAAACAAACCAGGAACTCACCCCTGTTGTTGCATGCTCCATTCCTAAAGATGAATTGGAAGTTCTGTGTGAACTCATGGTTGACTTTGACAACATTGAAGAAAACCAATTTCACCTTAAAGAAGACATCATCTTTCAAGGATGGACCTCGTTGTTTGCTGAGTTCGTTGGTCCAGTTTATCCGGATCTTGTCAAGGAGTTCTGGGCACATGCTGTGGTTGCTCCAAAATCTATACTTTCTTTCGTCCATGGAAAGTTTGTTGTTATTACTGAAAACATCCTAAGAATGATGTTTGATCTGAAAAACCCTGAAGGGGTTTTTGAGTTTGATCAAAGGGCAGATTTGGGAGATGTTCTATCCACTATCTATCCAAATGTCAAGAAAACAAAACACGTCAAGGATTTGAGAGATGTCTACAGAATCTGGACAAAGATCCTTCTTGGGTGCTTCTACCATAGGAAAGGAACACATGCCTCGGATTTCATCAGTAATGATCAAAGGTATATTCTTTATTGCATTGCCACTCAGAAGAAGGTTGATGCGATTTACATTATCTTCAACCATATGTGGAAAGCAGTAAAGGATTCCAGAAACGCTTTCAGAAAAGAAAATGGTGGAACAATCATTCCTTTTGGTAGAATTATTACAAACCTTCTGGTGCATTCCAAGATTGTTGAGAGTCTGGAGTCTGAAGGTATTATCAAAGACCTTGCTGTCACCTCTGGAGCCTGTTTGAATGCTTTTTATTTAAAGAAGATGAAAATAATTGACACTATCCTCAAAGTTCCTCAACCTCTAGCTGGAACAAGAATCAGAAGAAAACCAGTTCTAGCTGACTTTGAAATCTTCTTCAATAGTGAGGTACCTGAAGTCAGAACTAAGTATCTGAAGTCACAAAAAGAGGATAAGAGTCTTAAAGATCAAGACAAAGGTGCTCCTATTAAAGTGAATCGCAAGAAGGAAGAAAGAACCAAAAGAAAGTTTGATCATCCCTCCTTTAATCAAGTGAAGGTTGCAAAGAAAGTTGCTGCTACCACTAAAAATGAAGTAGTCCCAGAAGAAGTGATTGCAAAAGTTGTTAAGGCCGTATCTGCTGATTTTGAGAAGAATAAGAAGGAAGCTGAGAAGAAGAAAAAGAAGAAGAAGTCAAATAACAATGATGAGATTGTTGAAATTGTTAAGAAGAAGATAACCAGAAAAAGGAAGATGATTATTCAAAGCTCAGATGAAGAAAATGCTGCTCAAGAGGCTGAGAATCAACCAGAAGTTCTGGCTTATGTCAGAAGGAAAGAAATCTCTAGAGGCAAAGCAAAGATTATTGAAGAGCCGAAGAGTAAAAAGCAGAAGAAGACTGAGGATGTGGCCAAAGCTTTTCTGAGAGGTTCCAAAGGTATATGCATTTCTGAACCTGATTATGTTCCTGCTGTTCGTTCAGAAGTTGCACCAATAGAGGTTGTCCCTACACCTGAACCAGAAAAAGCCATATCAGAATCACCTGTCTTTGTCCATGTTCTTACACCTCCATCTTCTCCTATAACCTTTCCTTCCTCTCCACCTACCATAAATCCTGTTCTGGATATACCACCCCTTCAAACTCTCTTTCCATCTCAACCTTCTCTCAATGCCACCCTTGAACATACTCCCTCCACCTCTCAAAACAATCTTTGTGATTCTCCTCTTCCAACCTCTGCATCACATGAGCAGCTGCTCCGTGATTGCAACTACACTCCCAAGCCTCGTCCTGAAGCTGAAGTAGTAGTGTTGGATTCTGATACTGAAGCAGAATCTTCTTATAGGTTGGATAGAGAACCTCATCCGTACTTCACTTCCAACCCTGCCTTTTCAAAAACCCAAATAAAATTTCGCCCTGTATACCCTATTGGTGTAGTTTTTGAAAACATAAAGAGGAATCTCAGAAGTATCTTTGATACTCTCAGAATTGCTGAAAGTTCTGGATTGAATGATGTTGCTATGCGGAACTTCTGGAGGATCCTTCGCAGAGAATCAGATGCTCTGTTTTTAGAACTTCAGGAAGCCTGTGTAGCTGCTGCCCCACGGCCTCGTGGAATTCTGAGGAATTATGAAGACTTCTGGTTTGCTAGTCTCAAAGGAAGACATCTGTTGGAAGAGAAGCCCTTCTTGGATGAGATGGAACAATTAAGATTGGCTGCTGAAATGGAAGCAAATCCATGCAGGGATATGGTTATCTGGATTCCTGATTATCCTGTTCTTCTTGGAGATTTCAAGACCCTATTTGACTTTCTGAGGGAAAACCCTTCTGAGAAAGACCCAAGCTTGGTCATTCCAGAAGTTGTTGACCCACCAGAAGTTGAAGGTCCTTCTGCTCCCAGGAATCTAGCTGCCATTCTTCAGGCACTTGAGAATGGAGACTCGGAAATTCCTGCTGCAGAATATGGAGATGCTTCTATGCAAGAAGCAGATGCTGAAGATCATGTTGCTGAATCAGATCCTGTTGAGGAAATCCCTGCAAATGATCTATCCATGGAAGCTACAGATCAAGTTGTTATTCCTGTGGTTGAAAGCGGTGAAGCTTCTTCTGATGAATCTTCTCGTCTTGCAAGGACTCTGGAAGAAATTCAGAGGAGACAGGATGAGCAAAGCTCACTCAATGATGAGTATAGAGCTTTCATGGTGAGGCAAGAAGGACACAACAATGAGGTTCAAGAGATGCTGGCCAAGATCTTGTCAAGGCTAGGGCCATCTTAGATTGAGTCTGTGTTGTTTCTTTCTTTTCGTTGCATCTGTCTTTGTGCATCTGATCTTACTTATCTTCATGTACTTCTGTACCTGCTATTTGAACTTCAATGAAATCATCTTCTTCCTCTGTGTGTCTCGTTTTGTTTGTCTCTGAATCTTTTTTGTTTTTTTTTTTTTTGATGTTATGACAAAAAGGGGGAGAAGATAAATGATAAATGATAAATGATAAATGATTTGATAAATCTATCAGTTGCTGGGTAAAGCTCCCACACATTTACTAACAAGAACTGCAAGTTCTATATGGTTTAAGTGTTTTGCAGGTATAAAGAAGTGAAGAGAATCTTCAAAGCAAACACAGAAGCAAAACCATAAGAAGTGTTATTCTGTAAAAAGAATAAACTCATGGAAACTGAAGCAAGCTGAGTGCTATCAAGCTTCAGAAAGAAGAATAAATCAGAAGCACTGATAATAGAATTTGATCAATATTTGTCTATTTGCTCTGACAAAATTCTATTTGCTCTGATACATTATTTTAGCCTATATGGCTCTGATACATATCATGTGTTCTCATATACATTTTATGTTCTGACTCGTTCATGCTGACTTTTGTCGTTTAGTTTTTGTTCTGTAACATTTCAGGATGTAGAGATGCTCTGATGATGCTCTGGTACATTCAACAATGTTCTGATACAAATCTAGCATGAAGTGAGGTTGGTAGAAATTCAAGCTCTGAAGCTATCCGAGGGAAGCAGAAATCAGAAGCTGTGAATGTTCTAAAGATCCAGAAAACTCAAGTTCTGAAGCTGTCCTAAAAGGAAGCAGAAATCAGAAGCTGTGAATGTTCTGAAGATCAAAGAAATTCAAGTTCTGAAGCTGTCCTGAATGGAAGCAGAAATCAGAAGCTGTGAATGTTCTGAAGATTAAAGAAATTCAAGTTCTGAAGCTGTCCTAGATGGAAGCAGGAATCAGAAGCTGTGAGTGTTCTAGGGATCTAAGGAAATTCTAGTTCTGAAGCTGTCCAATGGAAGCAGAAGTCAGAAGCTATGAATTCTCTGAAGACAGAAGCTTATATGATCGTCTCTACCGAAATAATCAGGGAAGTCTTTTATTAAAGTTCTTCGAGTATTTATTTCAGGGGGAGATTATTTATCTCAGGGGGAGATTGTTAATCTCAGGGGGAGACATATTCATATGCTTATGCTATAGCTGTGTAATTTGTCTTTTGCCGTCTGCTCTTTCTGATCGCAAATTCATATCATTTATATATGTTTTTGTCATCATCAAAAAGGGGGAGATTGTTAGAACAAGATTTGTTCTGATCAATTATCTTAGTTTTGATGATAACAATAATATGAATTTTGCTTAAGATAATATGGTACTCTAATCCAATGCAATTTCCTTTTCAGGAAATATATAAAGAGTATGCATAATTCAGCGCTCAGAAGCTTTGTCTCAAAGGGTTCAGCATGCAACATCAGAACATGGTCTGGCAAGACATCAGAAGATGGTCGAAGCAGAATCAGAACATGGGTCTATGGAAGCATCAGAAGAACAAGAGAACAGAAGCACTGAAGTTCTGATGGTATCACGCTCAGAAGCACTTCAAGGTCAGAAGATCAGAAGATGCTTTGCACCAAGCTGTTTGACTCTGATGATATTCAAACGTTGTATTCACAAACATCAGATCAGAAGGAAGTACAAGTGGCAAGCTACGCTGACTGACAAAAGGAACGTTAAAAGCTATAATAGGCTACGTCAGTAGACACAGCGTGAACAAGGCTCGAGGTAGTTGACAAAAGCGTATAACATTAAATGCGATGCTGTACGGAACACGCAGCATTAAATGCATTCAACGGTCATCTTCTCCAACGCCTATAAATATGAAGTTCTGATGAGAAGCAAGGTTAACGATTCTGCACAAAACAACTCATATTAACTTGCTAAAACTCTGTTCTACTCAAAGCTCAGAATCTTCATCTTCATCAAAGCTCACTACATTGCTGTTGTAATATATTAGTGAGATTAAGCTTAAACGTTAAGAGAAATATCACAGTTTGTGATTATAGCTTTTAAGAAGCAATTGTAATACTCTTAGAATTGATTACATTAAGTTGTAAGGAACTAGAGTGATCGTGTGGATCAGAATACTCTAGGAAGTCTTAGAGGTTATCTAAGCAGGTTGTAACTAGAGTGATCGTGTGGATCAGTATACTCTAGAAAAGTCTTAGAGGGTATCTAAGCAGTTGTTCCTGGAGTGATCAGTGTGTGATCAGAAGACTCTGGAAGACTTAGTTGCTGACTAAGTGGAGAACCATTGTAATCCGTGCGATTAGTGGATTAAATCCTCAGTTGAGGTAAATCATCTCTGCGGGGGTGGACTGGAGTAGTTTAGTTAACAACGAACCAGGATAAAAATAACTGTGCAATTTATTTTTATCTGTCAAGTTTTTTAAAGCTACACTTATTCAAACCCCCCCTTTCTAAGTGTTTTTCTATCCTTCACAATCTTCAATGGCAAAAGCTCGTAGAATTCTTCAATCCTTGCATAAAATCTGAGTTCTCCAGCCTTCCACAGTGTATTTTCGCTCCCAAATTCATCGAACCCTTGTCCCAACGTGTTTTCGTCCTTTTATTCCAGCGTTTCTGGGTTTTTCAGACCAAAAGGCCCAAGACAGTAAGTGCACACGCGTGTGGGGACGCGTTTGGGACAGTGGGACGCGTCCCGGGACGCATTTGGGCAGACGAGACGCATGTTGGGACGCGTTTGGGCAGACAGGCATTTTTCCTTTGTATTTCTTTCTCCTGGGACGCGTCTCGGAACGCGTCTGGGCCAGTGGGACGCGTGTGGGGACGCGTGTGGCATGCATGAACATCCTGGGACGCGTGTGGGAACGCGTTTGGGCAGCAGATGACACTTTTCACTTCCAAACACGTGTGGGGACGCGTTTTGGCAGCTGATTGCATTTTTCTTCTTCCACACGCGTCTCGGAACGCGTTTTGCCAGTTTATTCACTTTTCTTCAATTTTTCACTTTTCCTCCTCGATTTCTCCCATTTCATTTACCTGAGCCTACAAACACTATAACACACAACCAAAGCATAAAATGACGAATAACGAAATAAAACACTAAATAAAATAACTTATAGATAACTAAAAACAACGGTAAAAATACGTGTGAAAACCACTGATCAAACTCCCCCAAACTTAAGTCGTTGCTTGACCTCAAGCAACAATTACAAGAGTTAATGACCTTCAAGGCACACTGGTATTCATACGTGAGATATCCGGTTATATTGATCAAGAAACAGTTGGTCCGACATTCATATGACGCGAAGAGTTTCTACTACCACTTTAAACCTTAAGCTCCCCTTTCAGATACCTCTCCAACTATGCTTTGCACATAAGTCTCTTTCCGATTTTTCTCCTCTTTCATTCGGACAATCACATTAAGGCACTGCATTTCTTATAATAATCATCACATGCATGAGACGGATCAAGGCTTTATATTTTCTTTTTTTGGCACCAAACGAGCAGCATTTGCTACTTTTCAAACACCGATGAAATTTTCAAATTTCGCAGTTATATATTGTCCTTTTGGACGACGTTTGGGGATCAACCTCCTTTGGGCTGAATAACCGGGTGAGGGTTACCCAACTTAGCGAGTCGATTGCCTTTTACCGCCTTTTCATCATTTGGTGCCAACTTTATATCCCTTTTTTTTTCAACCAATCATCATGCATGTGAATCTGAATTATGCCAGACTGTATCAATAAACTACTCGAGGAGTACTTCTCAGGATACAAGTACTATGGTGCAAATCTACACGTTGGACTCGTATTTCTTTTAGAGAACCAAGGGTGTTTAAACAAACCTCTTCCTGTCACATTATTCCGAACTTCCTGTCCTCAAACAATCCTCCCTTCATCTCTATATACTATTCCCGATCGCTCTTTAAGATCAAAACTTCTTCAAAAATAAAAATTTCGGTCAAAATTTGGCAAAAATTTGGGACAAATATGATTCTGTAGGTCTTACACATATTATAGCAGCAATATAAATTAAAAAGCAAGGAGTAAAACCTCCCTCAAACTTGAACGAAACATTGGCCTCAATGTTTTAGAACAAGCCCGAGAGAGGTGACTCACAGAGGGTAATGCACTCCAAAGCTTCCACTTGAAATGCCCCTTTTATTTCCTGAAATAAAATAAACAAAAAGACAAAGTAATTATTAAAAGTGTGGGTTGCCTCCCACGAAGCGCTTCGTTTAACGTCGCATGGCTCGACGGTCCATCACCCTTTATTATGGAGGGTATTTTCTATTCCACACCTGGTTGCTTTTCACCTCCGCAACCAAAAACTCATGAAGATGAAAGGCATGGACAACTTTTCTCTTCAATTCACTTCCCACTTTCTTCTTGACTTTCTTATCCTTTTTATGACTTTTGATAGCTCCTTGAGTTGTTTCCACCCGAGAGGCTATGCTTGAAACTTTTTCTTGGAGCTGTTCAGGCCTTTTGTCTTTTTTCTCACTTTCAGTCATACCACCAGAAGTTTGATCATTTACAACCGCCCTATGTTTCTTAACTCCTAACATCTTCAAGGTTACTTCTTCATCAAAAGATCTCAGCGTTAGTGTCCCTTTTTCAATGTCGAGGTTGCAGCGGCCTGTCGACCAAAATGGCCTCCCAAGAAGGATAGGATTTTCTTCGTCTTCCAGAATGTCCATGATGTGGAAGTCAACAGGGAATACAAACTTATCAACTTCCACTAGTACATCTTCAGCTACCCCATATGATTTCTTAGTGGTGTGATCAGCGAACCTTAATTGTGTCTTACTCTCACTAATCTTTTCGAATTCAAGCTTTTTGAAAATGGACAAAGGCATTAAACTCACACTAGAACCAGAATCGAGGAGTACCTTTTTAAATGTTATATTATTGATAGTGCATGGTATCGCCACCGCTCCAGGGTCTTTCCTCTTTATTGGGATCTTTCTTGATGACGAGACTATTCCACACTTCTCAGTTGCAATTTTTGATTCTCCTTCCACTGATCTCTTCTTTGTCATTACCTCCTTCAGAAATTTCTTATACAATGGCATGTGCTCAAGTGCTTCGAAGAAGGGTAAATTCACCTCTTGCCTTTTGAACAATGCAGTAAACTTCTTAAAGTCTTTTTCTTTTGAATTCTTCTTTGTCACTCTGGAAGGGAAAGGTAGTTTGATCACTGGTTCAACATCTTTCTTATTTTTTTCTTCAACTGGTTTAACCGGTGGTATCACAACTTCTGGTTCTTTCGGATTCTCTCTTATTTCCAAATCCACCTCTATTACCATAGGGTCATCTATTTCCTCTTTTTCTTTTTCCGATTCTAAAACCTTTTTGCTCCTTGTTGTAACAACATTAATCTTCTCTTGATCTTTCGGATTTTTAACAGTTGCGCTCGGAAAGTTACCTTGTGCCTGTAGAGTGAGATGTTGTGCTATTTGACCCACTTGAACTTCCAAATTTTTTATTGAAGCTGTGGTGTTCCTGTGGTTGTTTCTTGTCTCTTCTTGAAACTGAGAGCATTGTCCAGCTAATCTCTCAATAGCTACTTCCCACTCTGTCTTCTGAGGATTCTGTTGTTGATCTTTCCAAGCGAAGTTGGGATGATTCTTCCACCCTAGATTATAGGTGTTAGAATACGGATTATTTTGCCTCAAGAATTTGATTTCTTCAAATTGCTTGGGAGTTGCAACACAACACACAGTTTGGTGCGGGCCATTACAAATTTCATAGATCACAGGTTGAGCTTGCTGGATTTGAGAAACCTGTTGAATACCTATATTCATAGCCTTTAGTCTCTTTTCTACCTCTGCAGTTATTGCATCTTCAACCAGTATTTTTGAAGTTTCTAGCTTAAGATCAATGATTCCTTCCGGTTTGCTAGCACACCTATCATACAGCTCCAAATGCTCATTTGCAGCTATTGCTTCAATGATTTTTGTGATGCCGGAGGCTATTGTGAAATTTGTTGAGCCTCCAGCTGTTGTATCAATCAACTGCTTTTTTTTCATTCTGAGTCCATTAACAAATACTTGCATCTGTTCAGTCTTGTCCATATTATGAGTGGGACATGCTACGAGAATTCTTTTGAATCGTTTGTAAGCATCTCCTAAGGGCTCACCCTCCTTCTGATTGAAGTTCAAAATGTCATACCTCTTTCTTATAAAGACCGAGGCGGGGAAATACTCATTCAAGAAAGCCTTCTCCATCTCTTCCCATGATGTGATACTGCCTGCTGGAAGAGAATAGAACCACTCTTCTGCTTCTTCGGCTAATGTGAACGGGAACATTCTCAACTTCTTCGCTTCTTCTGTATGCCCTTCAATTTTTAGAATTGTGCTCATGGTCAGAAATCTCTGTAGGTGCTTGTTTGCATCTTCATTAACCTTTCAGGTGAAAGGTTTTCTTTCCAGCTGATTTATTGTGCTCGGGTGCAATTGAAAATTTTCCGCATTTACCGGTTGGTTGACAATTGTGAGTCTACCACCCGGTGTGTTCGTAGCACCGTAGTCTCCGAGAAGTCTCTCAGGTGGAGGTGGATTCTCCCCCATAATTTCTTCTTCACTTTCGGAATCTGAACCTAAATGAACTGTAACAATTTCTTCCTCGGATCCCAGTTTAGCCAACCGAGCTTGCCTACGCCTTGCGTGCAAAGTTCTTTCAATTTCTGCGTCAAAAAGAAATTCAGCTGAGGCCTTACCTCGCATACACAGATTAGACAAATATTAGAATTAGGAAAAATAAATAGTGCAGAAAAATAAAATTTTGGTCGCAGAGCAACAAAATTTTAATTGAAATAAATCTAAAACTCAATTATCTTCGGCAGTCCCCGGCAACGGCGCCAAAAACTTGATCGGTAAAATAGCAAGTGTACTATTTTGCCTATGTAGTAGTAATGGGAAAATCCCAAGTATCGAATCTCAAGGACTGCTTGAAGATATAGAGTTTTATCAGTATTTCAATTAAACAAAAGTTCAAAAGGTTGTTTTGGTTGGTTTTGCAAATAATGTAAATAAGCAGAATATTAAAACGATGAACAGAGATGAGTAGGTTGCTAGGGGGCGGTGAATGATTCTTCCTGTAACAACTATCCTTCTCAATACAATAACATAGTTTCATAATTGGTTACCGGTTCTCAAGAATATCTAATCCTAAGGCCTTAGTGAAAAGATCTTTGACGTCACAACTGTTGAAAGTATTTGTGGGTAAATATTTTCGGTAATATATCGTATCCACAGGGATTGGTTAATATCACTGCCGTTCTATAGTTGTTTATTTTGAGTTAAGAAATTTGGTTTGGTTTGTTTTATACTAATAATAATATCAAAAGCAAATAATAAAATAAAAGCAAGTAAAGGACTTTGTGTTAACAATTAAAGAAAGATGTTGAGTCTTTAGGGTTCATCAACCTAATCCTATACAATTATCAATTAATTCTCAATAGAACAATCCTTTGAATCATTATCTTCACTTATCCTCAAATAAGATTCCATGTCTGCAAATCAAATTAGATAACTTTTACCGGTATGAGATTCGATCTCTCCAAATCACAATAACGATAATAGTAATTAAGAACGATAATTATGAAAACCCAATTACAATTCCATCTCTGCAAATTGCAATTGAATCAATATAGTAACCTAGGGCAAAAGTTAAATCCTTTCTTTCGATCAAAGATTCAACAATGATGTAAATTAAAAACAAGGTTTCTTATTGATAATAAATTCAAACAATTGTTCACAGGAATTAATCAATGGTAATGTATATTCATAGGTTAACTACTACCTTAGACTCAACAAGAGGGATTTAGCTCTCCATAGACATGAAGAACATACAAGAATCAATGGAGGAATTCATCTTCATCAATAGAATGTCTTCAATTGGTAAAGAATCCACCTTCAATTGTTGTTCTCAGCTTCAGAATCAGATAGCTCTCCTAATTTCGCTCCCACAAAAGTTATTTTTCTCTTGGAAGCTAGGGCTTTTAAATAGAAGTTTTGGGCTTTTAACGCCGAGGCCGCGGCAACGGATGAGCGCGGCGCGATCAGAAACAGAGACTTTGGCGCGGCGCTAGCTAGAACTCCCGCGGCGCGCCCTTGTCAAACTTCATCTTTTTGCTTTGCCTTTGAGACCTCCAGCTTCCTTTCCTCTTCATGTTTTCCTAAAGCTCCAGTTCAGCTCTAAACCTGCATCAAAAGTACCCACAAGTGATTCGATTTGCTTTACACATGAACTAAACTTATTCAGTTCAATTCTTAATAAAAACCTATGGATTCATCACATTTTTGCATTGGTTTAGAGAAGGAATCACTTATATTAACACATGATTTTACCATTAATTTACTCCTAACAAACTCTCCCCAACTTAGAGTTTTGTTTGTCCCTAAACAAAATTACTCACCTCCAGCAAAGTTTACTGACAATCAAGCAACAAGTTTTTCAAAAAGGGTTTTCTCAAGTGGTTCAATCCAGTAACTAAGTCAAATACTCCTCTTCTACCTGCAAACTCAGAATATACACATGAAACAAACGTTGAAAGCAAATTACCTCCAGAAGTTCAAAACACTACACAATTGTAATTGAATCAGCACTAATCACTCTCATCAAAAAGTATGATGAATAAAAGAGGGGTTAAACACTCATCCAAACAATTAAATCAACAAAGATCCATATCATACGTTCACCAAATTGCTCGCATCAAGTCTTGTGGAATCTGAGAATCAGAAGGTCTTTCTATGGTTGTAATGTGGTTTAGATTCAAAGAAAAGAAGATAATCAAGGGTTGTTCCTAATATAGGGAAGCATCCAATTCATAACTTATTTCTTTTTCTCTAAAACTCTACTTCCTTTACCTGTCCATCTTTTTTCATTCGTAGCTTGGTTTTTCTTTTTCACTTTTTTTCAGCAACCGTTATATTCTAACGTTGTTACTTCTCTTTTTTTTTTCAAGCTACGACTTCTTTTATCTTTCACCGATTACCATAAGTACTTACTCTTCTTTTGAATGTGATTCTCCCCAACTTGGAGATCAACCTGTATTCAGATTATATGAATGCTCCCCTACTTTCTACAAAGGTCAAAGAGAAAACACATCACCAAATTTTATGGTTGATGATCCAAAACAAAACTTTTTATTGAGATCAAACTCACCAGGTATTTCCTTGGTGCATATTATGATACTTACCTTGACCTCAGGCTCAAAGAATGGTTAGCAAAGGATCACACTCTCACAGAAGCAAATAAGTTTTTTTCATTGGAATAGGCTAAAAGAACTCTCGGATTCAAACAAGTGCCTCAATCACTTTCACAGATTTCCACAAACGATGCAACAAACGGTTTAGCATGATACAAACACGTCAAAATAATTGATGGTCTCCTGCATATAGTAAACAATGGAAAGCTTTCCTCACAATGGTTAAGGCTAAGCCGATCCAACAAACAGTGTACCATAAAGAACTTCTGACAGTATTTACTAACACCTTAAGTTTCATTGCACACATTAAAAGTTTGAGTTCAAAAATTCATACCTGCTTTGTTACTTATTGAAAAAGAAAGTGAAAGTGAAAAATTTTTGAACATTCACTTCCTACCACTTTTCATACATGTTGCTTCATTGTTGATACTTCGCTTGAGATTCTCGCTTTGTTATGGGACTACTTACTCTAACTGGGAGAGAAAAAAAAACTAAAACTGAAAGAAACAACGAATTGCAAAACTTACCATAACTTAATTCAAACAAAACAAGTCATAGTGACCACTACGGTTCACTAGAGTCTAGATCAGATAAACAGAAAACAAAAAACAGCAGTCTTATCATCAACTCAATTACCAACACAAAACAATTTTTCACTCACTCGTACATCACCTCTCAAATCTCAAACAAACATGGCATCAATATCTGCCTCAATATCCGCCTCATTCTCCTGGCCTTGGTTATCATCCCCAGCAGTACCACCTGCATCAGCACCTGTACCAGTACCTGCATCCCCCCCAACAGGAAAAGGGTTGGTCTCCGGCCAACCACAGTAAGTGAAGTAGCTTTCCCTGGTTGGGAAAGTTCTCTCTTCAGGAGCTACAGACAGGTTCCTGAATTGTTGCTGCATAGCATCGTGCAGAAAGATCTGGGACCTCTGATTTGCTTCAAACATAGCAGAATAATAATGATGGGCTACCAGAGGGTCAAAAGGGGCTGCACTACCCTGAGGGGGTGCTGCAGAAACAGAAGGTCCAGCTGGAGGAGGATCGGTTGCTTGATCCCTGTAGTATGGCTTTGCACAAAACCTGTCAATATAAACATCATCAATAAAAGTGTTAATAACGTGATGTCCCTGTCCAGGAATTTCCACTCCGGCTTCTTTACAAAGCCCCATAATCAATCCAGGTAGTGGCAACACACATTTGGCATTAATGCCATGTTGTGTGTCACTCAATGCAGCTCGACGCAGTTCATTTGAAAGAATGAAGGCAACATCAACAGTGTTCTCGGTCATGATGGCGGTTATCAGGAATGCCAATTCGAGCGGAACCGTGGTAACATGTGTCCTTGGCCTGATGTTGTACAGGATCACTGATAAAATGCCCCTTGCATGAATGCTCAGATCCTTCCTGTTGTAGTGGGTTGGATTTCCTTGCCGGCTAAGCTCTGGTCCTCTCCCTGGGATACAAATTGTTTCAGACATCAGCTCCACAAGATTGACGCAGTTAGTTACATTTTGTCTGTAGAAACACCTCTCATTGTCCGTCAATTGTAGGGGTTCCCCTAAAAATTCATTGATTGAAGCTCTATCAAATGCCACAGTTTTTCCTCTTACATAGGATTGATATGTGTAGGCTACTGATTCATCGGTGGTTTTGATAGCGTTTGCATAGAATTCCTTTACTATGTCATAGTCAATGACGGTGTGTGGTTCGAACACACGTTGCCAGTTCCTATTCTCAAGAAAATCCCACATAGCAGCAAAAGGACCCCCTCCTTGTCCTAAGGGGACAACCACTTTCTCAGTTAAAATGGTGCGGGAACCCAGATTCTTGAACCTGTCTGCTTGGGCCCGACCTAGAAATCTATCAGCTTGGTTTGCAGTAGCACGGGATCCTCTAGGACCAGAGCTTGTGGACTTTGTGCGCACTCTCTTGGCTGGGTTCATCTGTAATTAACACCACAAATAACAAACCATAGATAGGGTTAACACAAAGTAACAAAATTTTAAAAAAATTTCTCCAGCCGCGGCGCGACTGCGGGGTACCGCGGCGCGGCTGCGGCGCAACTGAAAGGGTTTGCCTTGGTATGGGTCCTTCTTTCAGCCCTTCACCCTCATTCAATGAATCAGAAACCTCAGAACCATAAATCAAAGTTGTCTACCCTAGGGTTTGCAAAGAAAACAGCATTGGGCTCCTAATCTTGAAGATTTGAGATTACCTATTGAGAGGTTCCATTACCAGAACATAATACTGAAGAGTGAGATACGTACCTTGCCGTTGAATGAGTAACGATGAAAAATAGTGCACTAGGTGAGTGATTGGCGCTCTGAACCAGCAGTTGCGTCTTTGGGGCTTGGAAGTTGTAAAAGATAGAATGAGGGGGAAGTGGGGTTTTTTCAAAATAAAACCTATTTTTAGCCCTGCACCGCGGCGCGCAAGATGAATCCCGCGGCGCGCAAATACTTCTGTTTTGCGTCGCGGCGCGCGCTTAACGCCCGCGGCGCGATCTTTTTTTTTTTTTTTTAAAAAATTCTTTTGTTCCTTGTTCCCCCACTTCGCTCTTTTGCAACTTCCCTTGTGCTGATGGCACTGATTGATGATTACTGAATAAACTAAAAAGATAAAAGAAAATTACTTAAATTAAAAGATGCTTACTCTGTTGGGTTGCCTCCCAACAAGCGCTTCGTTTAACGTCGCATGGCTTGACGGTTAAACCCCTTTGACTAGGAGTTCAACAGGGAGATTGTGCATACTTCTCTATCAAACTCTCCCCCAAGGTAGCTTTTTAACCGTTCTCCATTAACGGTCCAACTGTCTTTGGTCTTACCATCTTCAATAGTAATGGCCCCGTAGGGTTTAATTTCCTTGATTATAAACGGTCCTGACCACTTAGACTTCAATTTGCCTGGGAAGAGCTTGAGTCTGGAGTTGAATAGTAAGACAAGGTCGCCTACCTTGAACTCTTTCTTCTTGATTCTCTTATCATGGTACCTTTTCATGTTTTCCTTATACATTTTATTAGACTCATATGCTAGGTACCTGAATTCCTCAAGTTCATGGAGTTGATTCTTCCTCTTCTTATACGCCAAACTATCATCTCTATTGAAAAAACGAAGGGCCCATAGTGCTTTGTGCTCTACCTCCACCGGTAGATGACATGCTTTACCGTAAACCATTTGAAAAGGCGATGCACCCGTTGGTGCTTTGTATGCTGTCCTATATGCCCACAAGGCATCATCTATCCTTACCGACCAGTCTTTACGGGATTCTGACACTGTCTTCTCGAGAATGTTCTTGATTGCTCGATTGGAAATCTCTGCTTGCCCGTTGGTTTGGGGATGATACGGCGAAGCTATCTTGTGGTTGATATGATATTTGTCCAGCACTTTTGCCACCTGTTCATTAACAAAATGAGATCCACCATCGCTTATGATCACTCTAGGCATGCCAAAACGTGTGAATATGTTACGATTTAAAAATTTTAGCACTGTTTTGGCATCCGCCTTTGGTGTAGCGATGGCTTCAACCCACTTGGAAACATAATCTACTGCAACTAAAATATATTCGTTAGCAAAAGAGGGAAGAAATGGCCCCATAAAATCAATGCCCCAACAATCAAAAACTTCTATTTCAATGATGGTTTGAAGTGGCATCTCATCCCGTTTGCTTATCCCTCCAACTCTTTGGCATTTGTCACAACTCTTTGCATGGTGATGGGCGTCTTTAAAAATTGTTGGCCAGAAAAATCCGGATTGGAGGACCTTTGTTGCTGTCCTCCATCCATTAAAATGACCACCACTTGGTGAATTATGACAATGCCACAAGATTTGTTGGGCTTCTTCTTCAGTCACACATCTTCTTAGAATTCCATCCTTACCTATCTTGAACAAGTATGGGTCGTCCCACACATAGTACTTTGCATCGGCTAACAACTTTTTCTTTTTGTTCCAGTCAAAGTCCTCCGGTATCATACCGGTTGCTTTATGATTAGCCAAATCGGCGAACCATGGTCTTGTTTGTATTTCAAAAAGTTGTTCATCCGGGAATGTCTCATTTATTTCAGCTTCTTGGTTGGTGACATTTACATTGACCAACCGAGATAAATGGTCTGCTACCACATTCTCTGACCCTTTTTTATCCCGGATTTCTATGTCAAATTCTTGTAAGAGAAGGACCCAACGAATGAGTCTTTGCTTCGAATCCGGTTTGGTGAGCAAATATTTTATTGCTGCATGGTCAGTATAAATCACCACTTTTGACCCAATGAGATAGGATCTGAATTTTTCAAGAGCATACACTATAGCTAAAAATTCTTTTTCTGTGGTAGCATAGTTGACTTGAGCGTCATTTAGCACCTTGCTTGCATAGTGTATGACATGAAAAATTTTTCCTTTCCGTTGGCCTAACACCGCACCTATGGCATAGTCGCTAGCATCACACATTAGTTCAAAATGGTTTTTCCAATCTGGTGCTACTATCACAGGTGCGGTGGCTAGCCTTTCTTTCAGGTCATTGAAGGCTTTAACACAAGATTCATCAAAATTAAAACACGTACCTTGGTTGAGTAGATTACTCAAAGGCTTGGCAATCTTGGAAAAATCTTTAACAAACCTTCTGTAGAATCCTGCATGACCTAGAAAGCTTCGTACTCCTTTGACATTGATTGGAGGTGGGAGTTTTGAAATTACCTCCACCTTGGCTTGGTCTACTTCAAGTCCCCTTGAAGATACTTTGTGTCCGAGTACAATTCCTTCTGTTACCATAAAATGGCACTTCTCCCAATTAAGAATCAAGTTGGTCTCAATACACCTCTCAAGTGCCACGTCCAGATTATTCAGGCATGTATCAAATGTCTTTCCGAACACTGAAAAGTCATCCATGAATACCTCAATACTCTTTTCAATAAGGTCAGAGAATATGGCTTGCATGCATCGTTGAAAGGTTGCTGGGGCATTGCATAGTCCAAATGGCATCCTCCTATATGCGAAGATTCCAAATGGACATGTAAATGCTGTCTTCTCATGATCTTCTGGGTTGACTACGATTTGATTGTATCCGGAATATCCATCCAGAAAGCAATAGTAATTCTGCCCCGATAACCTCTCAAGCATTTGATCCATGAATGGTAATGGAAAGTGGTCTTTTCTCGTTGCTTTATTGAGTCTCCGGTAATCTATGCACATGCGCCACCCGGTCACAGTTCTAGATGGTATGAGTTCATTCTTGTCATTCCGGATTACCGTCATGCCTCCCTTCTTTGGAACAACTTGTACCGGACTTACCCATGCACTATCAGAAATTGGGTAAATCATTCCTGCTTCAAGGAGTTTGATTACCTCTTTCCTTACTACCTCTTTCATTGTTGGGTTCAGTCTTCGTTGTGGTTGGGCCACTGGTTTGAAGTCTTCTTCTAACATAATCTTGTGCATGCAATATGCGGGGCTGATACCCTTCAAATCTGCCAATACCCATCCGATTGCTGCTTTATTCTTTTGAAGGATTTGTATGAGTCTTGCCTCTTCGGTCGCATTTAACTTTGAGCTAATAACGACCGGCTTTCTTCCTTCTTCATCTAAAAATACATATTTCAAATGGGTTGGAAGCACTTTTAATTCTAACTTCGACTCTTTCACTTTTTTTTTCAGCTCCAAATCCTCCACTTTGTCTTCTTTGTTGGATGTGTTGCCACCTTTCTCTAATTCTTTTAGAAACAACTCAATTTCTTTTTCTTCTTCTTGAGTGAGTACATTAAATGACTCAACAAGAGACCTCTCTAAAGGGTTAGAAAGATGAATTTGGCTTGCTACTTCTTCGACACTTGTTTCAGTTACATCCATGCGAAAGCAATCATTCTTGTCTTTGGGTTGTTTCATGGCATCAAAGAGGTTAAAACATACCTCTTCATCTTGGACTCTTAGCTTCATTATACCGTCATCGATGTCAATCATCATCCGGGCTGTTTTCATGAATGGTCTTCCAAGAATGATAGGTGAGACTTTATCTTCTTCCATATCGATTACCACAAAATCTACCGGAAACAAAAATTTGTCAACTTTCACTAACATGTCTTGTGCAATTCCATATGGGAGAGTGGTAGACTTGTCAGCTAGTTGCAGAGTCATTCTTGTTGCTTTCATCTCAATATTTCCCAGCCGCTTTACTATTGATAAAGGAATTAAATTTATGCTGGATCCGAGATCAATCAATCCATTCCCAATATTTTGATTCCCTATGGTAACCGGTAAAGTGACTCTTCCAGGATCTCTCGCCTTTTGAGGAAGACGCGATATGATAGCACTACATTGTGCATCAAGTATAACAACCTCTTCTTCTTCCGGTCTTTTCTTCTTTGTCAAGATATCTTTCATGAATTTCGCATATTTTGGCATTTGGGCAATAGCTTCAGAGAATGGAATATTAATTTGTAGCTGCTTAAAAATTTCCATAAACCTGGCATATTGTCTAGCGTTGTCTTTCTTTGAAGGAGCATGAGGATATGGCAAATGTTGACTCGGAATCGTGTTGTTCGCCATCTTATCTTTAGCACTCCTTCTTTTTAATTTCTCCTTCTTGACTTCTCTACTCAAATCTTCCTCTTCATCCCCCTTTCTAATAATTTCATATTCTTCATCTTCTCCATCATGTTTTTCATCTTCTTTTTCTTTATCGTCTTCAACCTCATTAGTTTTCGTTTCATCCTTGCCACCTTTTTGTCCAGACCTTGTTACCACTGCTTTGCAATGTTCTCTTGGGTTCTCTTGAGTGTTGGCCGAGAAAGTTGCATTTGATTGATGAGTTGCAATCTGCTTAGCAAGTTGGCCCACTTGAGTTTCTAAACTCTTTATCGCCGCTTCTTGATTCTTCTGATTTATTACTGATGTTTGAATGAACTGATTCACTGTCTCCTCTAACTTGGATTGTCCTCCTTGCTGTTGTTGTGGTGGTTGAGTGTATGGTTGGAATGCTTGTTGTTGATACCCTTGATTCGGTGGTCTTTGTTGGTACCCTTGGTTGTTGTATCTTGGGGGATAACCTTGTTGGTATGGCTGATTCTGATATTGATTCTGCCTTTGTCCTTGGTTATTATTCATGTAATTCACTTCTTCTTCTTGCACTGGTGGACAGAATCCTGTTTGATGATCTCCCTTGCACAATTCGCACTTAGCAACTTGATATGAATTAGATACCCAGTTCAGCTCCTTGATCTGTTGTGGTAATTTAGACATTTGTTGTGTCAAAAGTTCCACTTGTGAAGTTAGCAATTTGTTCTGAGCAAGTAGAGCATCACTGTTGTTCAACTCTAGCATTCCGGGTTTCTTATCTCTTACTGTTCGATCATGATTGCCTTGACGATCATTTAGAGCCATTCGCTCTATTATCTGAGTAGCTTCTTCAGGTGTTTTGGACATGAGAGAACCACCAGCTGTGGCGTCCAAAAGTGTCTTGTTTGTAGCTGTGAGACCGTTACGGAACATATGGATTTGGTCAACGTCTGAAAAACCGTGTCCTTTGCACTTTCTCAACATAGCTTTATACCTTTCCCATGCTTCATTCAAAGATTCATTACTACCTTGAGAAAATACTGCTATTGCTGTTTTTGCTTCGAAGAATCGGTTTTGAGAGTAAAACCTTTCCAGAAATTTTTCTTCCAATGTGTTCCAATTTGTCATCACTACCTCGGGTTGATCCAGATACCAATCCTTTGCCTTAGATAGCAAGGAGTGTGGGAACAACCTCTTAAATAATGCTTCCTCATCAGCTTGAGCGACACCCGTAGTACCCGCTAACTCATAGAATCGAGTAAGATGCGTGTACGGGTCTTCATGGTCCAATCCGGCGAAAGGACTTGCACAAATCAATTGTATGATACCGGTCTTCAGTTCTGTCGGTCGCCCGTTGGCGGCAGTTCTCGCGAACTGAGGATTGAGTCTTGGACTATTAGCACATGGACCATTAGCAGCCATGTTGCCAACAGTAGGTTGTATAAAAACTTCCGGTTCTTCCTCCGTGAATAGTTCGTGAAAGAAGAATCCTTCTTGCGACTCGTCAATTGTTTCAAGTTGTTGTGACGATGTCGCGGTTGCGTTGTCTCTTGCTTTTGCTATGTTCGCTCTTTTTCGTGCTTTGCTATTTAACCTCCTCGCGGTCCTTTCGATCTCGGGATCAAAAAGAAGTTGATCGCTAGAAACTTTGCTGCGCATACACAATCTTCTGCAAAACTAGCAAACTCGTGAAACAACCAAATAGAGAAAATAAAAATTAAAACTCAAAATAAGAACTATTGCAATGCATGCAATATTGACACCAATCCCCGGCAACGGCGCCAATTTGTTGAAAGTATTTGTGGGTAAATATCTTCGGTAATATATCGTATCCACAGGGATTGGTTAATATCACTGCCGTTCTATAGTTGTTTATTTTGAGTTAAGAAATTTGGTTTGGTTTGTTTTATACTAATAATAATATCAAAAGCAAATAATAAAATAAAAGCAAGTAAAGGACTTTGTGTTAACAATTAAAGAAAGATGTTGAGTCTTTAGGGTTCATCAACCTAATCCTATACAATTATCAATTAATTCTCAATAGAACAATCCTTTGAATCATTATCTTCACTTATCCTCAAATAAGATTCCATGTCTGCAAATCAAATTAGATAACTTTTACCGGTATGAGATTCGATCTCTCCAAATCACAATAACGATAATAGTAATTAAGAACGATAATTATGAAAACCCAATTACAATTCCATCTCTGCAAATTGCAATTGAATCAATATAGTAACCTAGGGCAAAAGTTAAATCCTTTCTTTCGATCAAAGATTCAACAATGATGTAAATTAAAAACAAGGTTTCTTATTGATAATAAATTCAAACAATTGTTCACAGGAATTAATCAATGGTAATGTATATTCATAGGTTAACTACTACCTTAGACTCAACAAGAGGGATTTAGCTCTCCATAGACATGAAGAACATACAAGAATCAATGGAGGAATTCATCTTCATCAATAGAATGTCTTCAATTGGTAAAGAATCCACCTTCAATTGTTGTTCTCAGCTTCAGAATCAGATAGCTCTCCTAATTTCGCTCCCACAAAAGTTATTTTTCTCTTGGAAGCTAGGGCTTTTAAATAGAAGTTTTGGGCTTTTAACGCCGAGGCCGCGGCGCGGCAACGGATGAGCGCGGCGCGATCAGAAACAGAGACTTTGGCGCGGCGCTAGCTAGAACTCCCGCGGCGCGCCCTTGTCAAACTTCATCTTTTTGCTTTGCCTTTGAGACCTCCAGCTTCCTTTCCTCTTCATGTTTTCCTAAAGCTCCAGTTCAGCTCTAAACCTGCATCAAAAGTACCCACAAGTGATTCGATTTGCTTTACACATGAACTAAACTTATTCAGTTCAATTCTTAATAAAAACCTATGGATTCATCACATTTTTGCATTGGTTTAGAGAAGGAATCACTTATATTAACACATGATTTTACCATTAATTTACTCCTAACAACAACCTAATTACTATGTCCATAGATAATTATAATTATGATCAAGCATTCCAATACCAAGAATTTCCGGTTAAGATAAAATATCCCTAGTCCTAGGTGATAATTATTATCCTATGTTCTTACTCATGTCAATGAACAATTGCTGTCCAGCTAAATTTATTCATACAAATTCATTATCCGTTTTTCCGAAGGTTAAGACATAAAGAACAGATGTAAAACAAACCAATAGTATGAAAACCAAATTGTTATTGCATCAAAGAAATAAAGTTATCACATTCAGAATCAAGATCACCCCCTAGCAATGGGGGGTTTAGTTACTCATAAAAATAACAAAAACCATAGTGTAAATTGTAGACATTACCGATAAATGAAGGAAATCCAATCTTCAATGGCAAAAGCTCATAGAATTCTTCAATCCTTGCATAAAATCTGAGTTCTCCAGCCTTCTACAGTGTATTTTCGCTCCCAAATTCGTCGAACCCTTGTCCCAACGTGTTTTCGTCCTTTTATTCCAGCGTTTCTGGGCTTTTCAGACCAAAAGGCCCAAGACAGTAAGTGCACACACGTGTGGGGACGCGTTTGGGACAGTGGGACGCGTCCCGAGACGCATTTGGGCAGACGGGACGCGTGTGGGGACGCGTTTGGGCAGACAGGCATTTTTCCTTTGTATTTCTTTCTCCTGGGACGCGTCTCGGAACGCGTCTGGGCCAGTGGGACGCGTGTGGGGACGCGTGTGGCATGCATGAACATCCTGGGACGCGTGTGGGAACGCGTTTGGGCAAACGGGACGCGTCTGGGCAGCAGATGGCACTTTTCACTTCCAAACGCGTGTGGGGACGCGTTTTGGCAGCTGATTGCATTTTTCTTCTTCCACGCGCGTCTGGGAACGCGTTTTGCCAGTTTATTCACTTTTCTTCAATTTTTCACTTTTCCTCCTCGATTTCTCCCATTTCATTTACCTGAGCCTACATAACACACAACCAAAGCATAAAATGACGAATAACGAAATAAAACACTAAATAAAATAACTTATAGATAACTAAAAACAACGGTAAAAATACGTGTGAAAACCACTGATCAGTGCTTTTAAGTGATAGCAAATGTGTGATAAAAACGTCCATGAATGTTATCTCGATTGATCTCTATGTTTGCATCATGTTTTTCCATATAAGTTCATGCTACAAATTGGTTCTAAATGTAAATTCTCAAAATACTGAAGGTTGAGTCAACCCAAAACATCATGTGTCAACTCATAATATGTTTGAAATCATAAAAGCTTTTTTCACTTCAGTATGAGTTGACACGTAACAACTTGTGTCGAAACATGTGCTAAAATTTTCAATCATGTATCAACACATGCTGTTTACATGCTTCTGGAAAACAATTTTCAAACTGCATGTATCGACACTTATGTTCTTTCATCGACACATGCTACTTCACTCTTTCTGGAAAAACAATTTGGATACAGTATGAGTCGACTCATGTTAGCTTGCATCGATACATACTATTTTAATTTTTCTGGAAAACATTTTTGATACAGTATGCATCGGCACATATAATCTTTCATTGATACATGCTATTGCAATCTTTCTGGAAAACAAATTTGATATGGTATGTATCGACACATACAGTCTTGTATCGACACATACAAAAACAATCTTTCTGGATTGTGTTTCCACAACAGCATACATGAACCTGAAACACGTTGCATCGACACATACATGTATTTTTACACACATGTGTCGACTCATATGTGTTATGCATTGACTCATATTTCAGTTTCTCTTCAAATATTTTTTTCTGTCATATATAAACTCAGTCTCGGTCATTTCACAACACAAGACACACAAACACGTTTTGAGAGCATAACTTTTGTGAGTCAATTGAAACCTGAAAGATACTTCATCTTCATCATCTTCTCAATCATTTCTTGTCAATCACAATGAAACATAATCATCTTTATGCATTGGATTAAGAGATCTTTTGAGACAATGTTCAGTTGTAGGATTTGTGAACCTCAGCTGGGTTGAAGTGTATTGAAGGGGGTTTCAAGGAAAAACCTGAGGGTTTTTCATCAAGAACATGTTGGTTCTTGGAGGTTTGTTAATCAAGATCAGACGGGTCAGATTCAGCCGTAGCAAAAGGTTTGGAAATCAGAGTGATTTTTCAAACAAGTAGGGGAGCGGAGGATTGATCGTGATTCTTGCATTCGAAGACTTGATCGGCTCAGATCAAAGGAAGGTTACTACAAAAAGAAAAAGGAAATTTGTGTGATTAAGTTCTTGGATTGTAATTTTAACCTTGTAAACAATTTGCAGCTTATTGGAAATATAGACTCAATTTCGTTGTTGAAATTGAGGGGAGACGTACCCACACGCGAGGACGAAAGTGGGGAACTTCCTTACCAAATCTCTTTGTGTATCGTATTTCTATCCTTTCTCTTTACATTTACAATACCTTTGCAAATCAATTGTTGTTCTGATTTTGAGTTGAATGATCCAATAGTGGTAGAAAATTTCATTTGAAAACACCATTGTTGTTGATTATTGAACGCGTGAACATCAATAGTTTGACAAAAGTATTTGTTGGATTTTGTTCATTGGAAATAGTGCATTAGTGATAAGTTCATTAATTCGATAATAGTTCCGTGTTAATTCATTTGCTTCATCCTAATAAATCCAGCAACATTTGCGTGTCCGGCTTTTCAGTGGTCGGTTCAGAATAGACGGTAGTCGATTCGGGACCGAGCTCTTCCGCAATTTTTTAAAATCCTTGTTAAGGGGAGGTGATCTATTCACCCCCTCTCGATCACTTGCCACACCGTCTAACACTTTTCCCCGTTAGATTCAGGGTCGGGCGCGGGGGTCCAAATTTTTTTTGTCATGCCTACCCACACAGGATGTGGCCATTTTTTACTTGATTCAGGGATTTCCATTGATTTTTTGCCTTTGGAAAGAATGACAACATCTTAATTTCTATATAGATGCTCAGTAGAAGTTTTATGCAGAAATGTTTTGGTGCATTAAGCCTTCTTCCGTGTGTTTGACCTATTTGTTTCAAATTCTTATCACCCTTATTAACAAATTTAAATTTTCCAAAAATGACTAGTTTTCGTTCAATAGGTACAATAGTAAGGCAATTTTTTCGTATTCTAACTTTGTGAAGAACACAAAACCTTACCTTTTTAACAACATTTTGTATATGATTTCCGAAATAACATCCATATCTACCGGTACTCTAACAAAGTTACCAAAATTTCTATCTATCATGGGATTAGTAGATGCTAGATTATAGCAAATTTGGCGTACCTATGCTGCTCGCGATTGCAAACAAAGTTCTTGGGTGCTAGTATTTCTGAGCAAGATCACAAAACCTGACCCATACTTGACATGTGTTATTCTGTTGCGACATGGAATGAAGTCTTTGGACCAAGGAAAGAGTTTTAGCAGATCTGGTGACAAGTTTCAAGCACCTAGAGTGCACACCCTTCTAACATCTTTAAGTGAGGTGAAGGTAAATTCAAAGAAGCCCTTGCCGAGCAAATTAACACATCATTTCTGTAAATCCTTCCATAAAATGGAGAGTTTGGATCTTAGGCTTATTATCGATAAAGGCTTTGAACCTTTTTGGCCAAAAGATTCTTTCATGAAGATGGTGTTTGCACAAATTTACTCATGTCTGATATTCGTATTCTGGTATTGTTATCAAAAGGTGACCGACCCCCTTTTAGTATTGGTCGAGGCAACTTCGATATTGATATCTCATTTAGTCTATTGAGAGTCTAAGCAAAAGATTTCTACGTGGAGACTTGCGTTGTGAACTAGTGTTTTGTTTTAAAACTGGATTGGAAGCGAGACATAACGTAGGTATGTTGAAAGTTTTCATGGTTAGATTTCATGTGGTCTAAAGGCTTATTCTGAATCATTATTGAAGACGATAAATAATATTATGTGAAGTTCACACATCATTCCTATTTAAAAAGTTGTATTTTACTTACATTTATTTATCATATAAAAAATTTTTGTTTTAAAAATTAATATATGTATTGTAAAATAAATTCATACTAACAAACATAGCCAAATGTTAATTAATAAAAATTTAAAAAATAAATTATTAATAAATAAACATTTGTGTGAAGGGGTTGAACTATAACATTAATAAATAAAGACAAATGTTACCATATATTTCAAAGACATAAATTAATAAAATTTATAAAAATATTCTCTTAAAACGCATTCGTTTAAAATCTTAAATATGATTTTATTATTTAAAATAATGCCGTTAAATGCGCTAAGGGCAACCCATAAATAAACTCTTTAATCTCCAGACCAAAAAAACTCTTTAATCTAATGGTTATAAATCGTAGTCTACCATGGACCATATATTGTATTGTTCCACGGAAGCACTATTCCCACTCCAATATATTCTTGACCCAGCCAATGCTTTGATTACGTGTTGTTGGGTTTTGTTTTGTGCCGACTTCACTTCTTGCTTCAGTATACTTAACTTCTCTCTTTTCAGGTTAGGAATTTCTATTTCAGGTTTTGTTTTCTTCATCATCACCGTTTGTCAGGTTCACTTTGCAGTTTTTGTTACTTGATTTCTTAATCTTTCAATAAAAATCTATCTATATAACCTAAGCGTCTGTTGGTATTCTGTGAAAATCATCATCATGTTTAAATCTGGAATTAAATTTTAATTTGTATCTCTAGACTGTTTGTAGGGTTTATATTGATCATTGGAATTAAGAAATTTTGATTTAGTGGGTTTGATTAAGTTACTTATTGGCCTGATTCGTTACTTACTATTTATTCCTATTTAGGATTTTTTTTTTTTTAAATTTTTTTTATTTCATTATTTCTGTTCAGAATGGGAAGCTATGTTGATGATGATTGGGAGTTTGCTTCTTCTCCAACAAAGGAAGGTCGGACTATGGTTTTGGTTGGACGCACCGGCAATGGAAAGAGTGCAACTGGTAACAGTATTCTTGGAAGAAAGGTTTTCACATCGAGGAGGGGCTTATCCGGTGTCACGTCCTCTTGCGAAATGCAGACAACTGAGCTTAATGATGGACAGATCGTCAATGTTATTGACACTCCTGGTAAAGACATTAACTCATGGATGTTATGGGCTTCGTTTTGTTTAATGAATTGATTTATATGACATGAACAACTATGGACTATGTTTTTGTTTAATAAATTGATTTATATGATCATCAACAAGTATAGACCATGTTTTTGTTTAATGAATTGATTTATATTACATGAAATAAGAATGAACTATGTTTTTGTTTATTGAATTGATTTATAAAATTATATTACCTGAAATAAGTATGAACTATGGGCTCTGTTTTTGTTCAATTGAATAGTATGGTTTATCGTTTATGTTTTTGTTTAATGAATGGATTTATATGGCCTGAAACAAGTATGACTATGCTTTTGTTATGCGTTTAGATTGTGATTACGTGTGATTACTGAACTATTTTTTCCATTTGTTAGAAAGTTTGTGTATCCTTTTAATCCGGAAATTTTTACAGGATTATTTGAATTTCCGGCTGCGGGTAGATCTGAGTTTATTGGCAAAGAAATAGTCAAGTGTATGAACTTTGCTAAGGATGGTATCCATGCTATTCTTGTAGTCTTATCTGTTAGATCAAGATTTAGCGAGGAAGAAGAAAATGCTCTGAAAAGCTTGCAAATATTATTTGGAAGTAAGATTGTTGATTACATGATTGTTGTCTTTACTGGAGGAGATGAATTAGAAGATAATGAGGAGACACTGGAGGAATATTTAGCGCATGAATGTCCAGAGCCCTTAAAGGTTTTTATGAGTATTATAGTTTAAATTAACTGCTATTTCTTTGAATTCATTGATTTTTTACATTTTTTTTCCGTAATGTTTCCTATTGATTACTTTTCTGATTAGGTTAAATTACTGAATTATTTGTTTTTCTTAATCCTGCAATATACTCCTACAATATATTTGCATTGCACTAACATATATTATATAACTCTAGTTTGCCCTATTTTGTGATATATGTCTATTTTCTTTTCTTAATAACTAAACAAATTTATATCCCATTTGAACTCTAGGTAGCTTGTTCCCTTATTTTTTGGAAAATATAATTAGGATAGTTAGCCATATTTACCTTTTTTTAATATGTTACCTGCCCTGTTTGCATGTTGTTATAATTGTTGATTTTAATAATAATGTAGGAAATTCTTTCCTTATGCGGGAATCGTTGTGTTCTCTTTGACAACAAGACTAAGGATGAAAAGAAGCGATTTAGTCAAGTTCAACAACTTCTCGAGTTTGTAAACTCGGTGGTATCTAATAATGGTGGGCGTCCTTATACGGATGAGCTATTTACCGTACTGAAGGTGGAAAGTTTTACAAATTTCACTATCTTATTTCTTAAATCTTGAAGAAGCATCATGGTATTCATCTTTTGATTGCAGAAAGGAGCAATGAAACTGGAAATCCAGCAAAAAGAGGTTGATGCCTTAGAAGGATACTCAGACGGACAAATATCCGAGCTTAAGAAGCATATGCAGCAATCATATGACGAACAGCTCATGCAAATTACTGAGATGGTACTTTTTTGTCTATATTTTCATCATTTCATTTTTAACTTCATTTTCCTTAGTGTACCATGTTTGATCAATTATATGGTTTTGCAGATTGAGTCAAAGTTGATGGAGGCAACTACAAAGCTTGAGCAACAACTGGCTCATGAGCAAGCTGCCAGACTAGAAGCTGAAAAAAGTGCTATGGTGGCTCAAAAGAAATCAGACGAAGAAATCCAAAAGCTTAGAGAACATCTTGAGAAGGCACATGAAGAACTCCGCAAGCGAGGTGATAAAGGTTGTGCCATTCTATGATAGAGTAACTACTTCAAACATTTAAAGAATGGTTTAATTTAAAGAGTTGTTTAGTTTTTCTTTCGAATCATGACTTTTTATTGCGTTTGTTAGTATTTGTTTGTATATAAATAAATATACTCCGATGACTAACTATGCATTATGGATTGAAATTTGTTCTATTTTGGCTCGAGTTATTTTAATGTGTTAAATGTTAATTTTTATATACCTTCAATAAGGAAATATGTAACTTCATCAATTGTAGGAGCAATGATATGTTAATGAGTTAGTTAGAATGGCTGACAAAGTGTGCATGTTTGATCCATTAGATTGGTGAGAAACATAAAACTTCTCCCAGGTTCATTTCTCTTCAAATATATTGATTCATGTTAGAGATGATAACACAGTCATTCATGTTAATATAATGAGGCCTCTATAATTAAATGGCTCAACGTGAAGTTAATTATCAGGTTCAACAAAAGGAAATTTCTTTACGGACACGAGCGGTGATATTACTTATTGAATGTCAATAGTTATTTTCATGACATTACTCATCATATATCATTTGTGGACACAATCACTAATATGATTTTTAGGTATCTCTTAGTAAATTTCTATACATTAAAATAATATTTCTAAAAATTCAAAAATAATCTTAAAATTACATTAATATTTATTTATTACTTTATTCTTATTTTAATATAAAAATAAGGTGTTGATTTAAATATTTATTAGACTAATATTATTATTATATCTTAATTATAATGATATATATTTAATAATATATTTTAATTAATACAAGTACTAATACTATTAATTGTATTGATTCACTTTAATTTTAATTTTTTAATTATTATTAAGTTTTTTCGGATATACATATCCGAAAAATTTCAAGACCAAAAATTAGAATATTTTGGATATGCATCTTCTAAAACACCATTTTTCTTAAAACAAGATAAAAAATTGAAATATTTCAGATATGCATCTCCGAAAATACCCTTTTTTCAGAAAAAGGTGTTTCTGGAAGTGCATCTCCGAAATCGCTTTTTTTTTTTCAAAAAAATAAGTTATTTTCGGAAGTGCATCTCCGAAATCACATTTTTTTCATAAAAAAATGACTTTAAAAATACATTTTCAAAATATAGGGGCATCTTTAGAATTTCTCCGCAATTTCAAAAAAGGCTGGGGTTTATAAGATTCTCCAACAAAATTGTTACTCTTTAAGTAAGTCCTACATTGGTTGTTTTCCAAATTTTTTGAGTTTATAAGTTGAACATATGAGAGCAGTTGCTTGAGTGGAATAGATTGATAATGTGCCTTAGAGTAATGGACTGTAGCTCTGGCTAATAGGCTTTTGGTTCAGAAAATACTTTTCAATAATATTCATATTAAAATTACTCTAATATTACATTAAAATGAAATTTAAAAAATTATTAATTGTTATAAAATTAACCAAAACAATATAGAGATGAAGGAGAGATGAAGGAGAGAAAGAGTAGAGAAAATGGAATATTGTATTATCATCTTTCAAGTAGTTCTCTTTACATTGCAAAGTGGTATCTATTTATAGGATATTAGGAAGATGAAAAATCATAACCTTACTATACCACTTAATAAGGAATATGAAGATGAAAGATAAGAATATATATGGACATCCACAATATTTATTCATAACACTCCCCCTTGGATGTCCATTGAGGATATGCCTCGTTAAAACCTTACTAGAGAAAACCCAGTGGGAAAATTTCTAGTGAAGGAAAAAGAGTACAATATCCCTTGAATGTGAATTGCCTCGTTAAAAACCTTACCAGGAAAACCCATTGGGACAAAACCATGGTGAAGGAAAAAAGAGTGCAAAACATATGTATTTCTCCCCCTCACGCAGACATTTACATGTGAGACGATATTCTTTGTAGTCGTTGCTTAAAATGTCTTCTTCAAAGTGACTTTTTGTAGTGGTAATAGTTATGCAGGATTTTATGAAATTGTTTCCATGATTTGTTTCATAGATCTCCATGAAATGGTTGTACCATCACATGTAAATAAATAACCTCTTTCTGATCTACCATTGTGAGAATCTGACAAGTAACCTGCATCTCTAAGATAACGAAGTATATGTTTGACCGCTTTCCAATTTCTTCGTATAGGTGAATAATTCTATCTTACTTATAGATTGACCGCAAATGATATATCATGATGTGTATATTTAGCAAGGTGCATTAGTACTCCAATTGCACTAAGATATGGTACTTCTGGACCAAGCAATTTTTATCCTTTTCTCGAGGCCTAAAAAGATCTTTCTCCACATCTAATGATCTAACAACCATATTGGAGTAGGAAACATGTGACATTTGTTCATATAGAATCATTTCAACACTTTTCTATATAGCCTTTTGATGTACAAATATTCTTTTGTCCACATGCTCAATTTAGAAACCTAGACATATTTTGTCTTTTCTAGGTCCTTCATCTCAAAATCTTTATTTAAACAATTTGTAGCTTTTGGAAGCTCTTCAGGAGTTTCAATAATACTAATGTCATCCACATAGACAACTATTATTGCAAATACTTTTCCACACCATTTTATAAAAATACAAGGACAAATTGAGTTATTAGTATATTCGTCATTTAGTAAATATTCACTGAGGCGGTTATACCACATGCATCCAGATTCTTTCAGCCCATAGAGAGACTTGTTCAATTTTATGTAGTAGTTTTCTCGAGATCCACAACTACGTGCCTCTGGTATATTGAACCCTTCAGGGAGTTTCACATAAATGTCACTATTAAGTGAACCATATAAATAAGATGTCATTACATCCATCATGTTCAAATTAAGTCCTTCATGTGTTACAAGACTAATTAATCAAAAATTGATTGAATCCACTACAGGTGAATATGTTTTTATCAAAATCTATCTTAGGTCTTTGTGAAAATCATTGAGCAATAAATCAGACTTCATATCATTCTTATTTTTCTTTTTCACAAAAACTCATTTATATCCAATTAGTTTCACACCTTGAGATGTTCAGACTACAGGTCCAAAAGTGAGTCACTTGTAAAGTGAGTTTAATTCTTCTTCAATTAAATATATTTATTTTGGCCAATTCTCACTTAGTCTACAATCTTTAATAGACTTTGACTCATGATCCTCATTATCATTGATCACTTTTAGCGCTATATTGTATACAAAGACTGAAGGATAGAAAAACACTTAGAAAGGGGGGGATTGAATAAGTGTGACTTTAAAACTTGGACAATAAAAATAAAGTGCACAATTATTTTTATCCTGGTTCACTGTTAACGAAGCTACTCCAGTCCACCCCCGCAGAGATGATTTACCTCAACCTGAGGATTTAATCCACTAATCGCACGGATTACAATGGTTTTCCACTTAGTCCGCAACTAAGTCTTCCAGAGTCTTCTGATCACACACTGATCACTCCAGGAACAACTGCTTAGATACCCTCTAAGACTTTTCTAGAGTCTACTGATCAACACGATCACTCTAGGCTTAGTTCACTCCTAAGACTTCTCTAGAGTATTCTGATCAACACGATCACTCTAGTTCCTTACAACTTAATGTAATCTATTCAAGAGTTTACAAATGCTTCTTAAAAAGCTATAATCACAACTGTGATATTTCTCTTAACGTTTAAGCTTAATCTCACTAAAATATTACAACAGCAATGTAGTGAGCTTTGATGAAGATTCTGAGCTTTGATTTGAACAGCGTTTCAGCAAGTGTTTTTGAATAAATCTTGTTCAGGATCGTTAACCTTGCTTCTCATCAGAACTTCATATTTATAGGCGTTGAGAAGATGACCGTTGAATGCATTTAATGCTTTGCGTGTTCCGTACAGCATTGCATTTAATGTTATACGCTTTTGTCAACTACCTCGAGCCTTGTTCACGCTGTGTCTACTGACGTTGCCTTTAGTAGCTTTAACGTTCCTTTTGTCAGTCAGCGTAGTCTGCCACGTGTACTTCCTTCTGATCTGATGTTTGTGAATATAACGTTTGAATATCATCAGAGTCAAACAGCTTGGTGCATAGCATCTTCTGATCTTCTGATCTTGAAGTGCTTCTGAGCGTGATACCATCTTCTGATCTTCAGTGCTTCTGATCTCATGTTCTTCTGATGCTTCCATAGACCCATGTTCTGATTCTGCTTCGACCATCTTCTGATGTCTTGCCAGACCATGTTCTGATGTTGCATGCTGAACCATTTGAGACACAACTTCTGAGCGCTGAATTATGCGTACTCTTTATATATATTTCCTGAAAGGGAAATTGCATTGGATTAGAGTACCATATTATCTTAAGCAAAATTCATATTATTGTTATCATCAAAACTAAGATAATTGATAAGAACAAATCTTGTTCTAACAATCTCCCCCTTTTTGATGATGACAAAAACATATATAAATGATATGAATTTGCGATCAGAAAGAGTAGACGGCAAAAGACAAATTACACAGCTATAGCATAAGCATATGAATATGTCTCCCCCTGAGATTAACAATCTCCCCCTGAGATAAATAATCTCCCCCTGAAATAAATACTCGAAGAACTTTAATAAAAGACTTCCCTGATTATTTCGGTAGAGACGATCATATAAGCTTCTGCCTTCAGAGAATTCATAGCTTCTGACTTCTGCTTCCATTGGACAGCTTCAGAACTTGAATTTCTTTTAGATCCTTAGAACATTCACAGCTTCTGACTTCTGCTTCCATTCAGGACAGCTTCAGAACTTGAATTTTCTGGATCTTTTAGAACATTCACATCTTCTGATTTCTGCTTCCCTCGGATAGCTTCAGAACTTTGAATGTCTACCAACCTTACTTCATGCTAGATTTGTATCAGAACATTGTTGAATGTACCAGAGCATCATCAGAGCATCTCTACATCCTGAAATGTTACAGAACAAAAACTAAACGACAAAAGTCAGCATGAGCGAGTTAGAACATAAAATGTATGTTTGAACACATTATATGTATCAGAGCCATATAGGCTGAAATAATGTATCAGAGCAAATAATGTGTCAGAGCCATAACATTATATGTATCAGAGCAAATAGAATTTTGTCAGAACAGGATAGACAATGATATTCAAATTCTATTATCATTGCTTCTGATTCATTCTTCTTTCTTGCTTCTGATTTCTGAAGCTTGACAGCACTCAGCTTGCTTCAGTTTCCAAGAGCTTATTCCTTTTACAGAATAACGCTTCTTATGGTTTTGCTTCTAGTGTTTGCTTCTGAAGATTCACTTCACTTCTCTGTACCTGCAAAACACTTAAACCATATAGAACTTGCAGTTCTTGTTAGTGAATGTGTGGGAGCCTCTTTACCCAGCAACTGATAGATTTAATCAAATCATTTATCATTTATCTTCTCCCCCTTTTTGTCATAACATCAAAAAGAATATTTAAAAAGATTCAGATGCATAAAACGACAAAAGAAAACATTTTACTGGAATGTAAAACACAAAGAAACTTTTTATTGATAATCAAAAGATATTACAAAAGGTTCCTATGTTTAACAAGATGAGAAACATTCCTAGCAAATACAAAGTAGAATTTCCAAAGAGGAAATGACTACAAAAATTAAAAAAAAAAAAAAAAAAACAACATTCGGTCAAGAAACTCAACATAGAAGTTGAGCATATCTTCCTACAACTCAAGAAAGTCTTCTGTCTTTGGATGAAAGTTGATAACAACATCAAAGAAGGATCTGACTTGAGAGGTATTAGAAGAGCCATCCCGAGATGCACAGAGATCTGTCGCCTTTGAGTCATGGAGCTTCAACAGGCTTAGGGTGAACGCTAGGTTTTGAGAGAAGAAATGAAAAAAAACGAGAGAGAGAGAGAGAGAGAAGAAAAAAAACTTTTAAGAGGAAAACAAAGAGATAGGAAACCAAAAACCATTTTGAAGAGTATTTAAAAAGAAATAAAATGAAACGAATGATGAAAAGCATTTAATGTTACGTGACGTGAGGAGAGATAATAAAGACAAATGAGGTGACTAGCACAGTTACCTATGGTCGGCGTCCCTTCAACTGCACGCGCGTTTATCCATGAATAGTAACGACAGGTTTACCATCCCGAGATAAAACGTTACAGCTGTTTTGCTTTAAAAGAGGTTCTGAATCAACTTAGACAATGAAACGTTAGTAATAACCGAATCATAATTTCTAAAAGAATTCAATCAGAACTTCTGACAAAAAAAAATGTTCCTCATTCATTTCAGAAGATACTCATACATGAGAACTTCTCATCTTCTCATTCTGGGCATAAATCCATACTGATGTTCTTCAGAATGAACTTAAACCTATCTTCAGCCAGGGGTTTTGTAAAGATATCAGCCCATTGATGGTCTGTATCAACAAAGTTTAAAGAAATAACACCCTTCTGAACATAGTCCCTTATGAAATGATGTTTAATCTCAATATGTTTAGCTTTTGAATGAAGAATAGGATTCTTAGATAAACATATAGCAGAAGTATTATCACAGAATATAGGAATGTTACTCTCAAATATCTGATAATCTTCTAACTGACTCTTCATCCAGAGCATCTGTGTACTACAACCAGCAGCCGCGACATATTCTGCTTCTGTGGTTGATAGAGCAATAGTTGCTTGCTTCTTGCTGTACCAGGAGATCAAATGACTTCCAAGAAATTGGCAACTTCCTGAAGTACTTTTTCTTTCAATTCTGTCTCCAGCATAATCAGCATCACAGAATCCTACTAAGTTGTATTCTTTAGATTTTCTGAAAACTAAACCAACATTAGTAGTACCTTTCAGATACCTTAGAATTCTCTTAACAGCAGTTAAATGAGATTCTCTAGGATCTGATTGGAATCTAGCACACAAACAAACACTGAACAGAATGTCAGGTCTAGAAGCAGTCAAATATAGAAGAGATCCAATCATACCTCTGTATAACTTCTGATCTACCTTCTTACTTACCTCATCCTTACCTAGGATGCATGTTGGATGCATAGGAGTTTTGGCTTCTTTGCAGTCCAGAAGATTAAACTTCTTCAGAAGTTCCTTCACATACTTGGTTTGGTGAACATACGTTCCTTCTGATGTTTGATTTATTTGTATTCCAAGGAAATACTTGAGTTCTCCCATCATGCTCATTTCAAACTCAGCCTGCATAGACTTAGCAAACTCCTTTCCAAGTGTAGCATTAGATGTTCCAAAAATAATATCATCTACATATATTTGACAGATTAAAATATCCTTTTCAAAGGTTTTACAAAAGAGAGTAGTGTCCACTTTTCCTCTAGTGAAACCATTATCTAGAAGGAAAGAACTTAAGCGTTCATACCAAGCTCTGGGAGCCTGTTTCAATCCATACAATGATTTCTTAAGTTTAAAAACATGATTCGGAGACATAGAGTCTTCAAAACCAGGAGGTTGATGGACATAAACTTCTTCATCTATATAACCATTTAAGAAGGCACTCTTAACATCCATTTGATAGAGAGTGATGTTATGTTGAGTGGCAAAAGAAATTAATAGACGAATAGATTCTAACCTGGCCACTGGTGCAAAGGTTTCTGTATAATCAATCCCTTCTTGCTGACTATAACCCTGAGCCACCAGTCTGGCTTTGTTCCTTACCACTTCACCTTTCTCACTGAGCTTGTTTCTGAAGACCCATTTTGTACCAATTATATTGAATCCATCTGGTCTAGGAACAAGATCCCAAACATCATTCCTTGTAAACTGATTCAGTTCTTCTTGCATAGCAATTATCCAGTCTGGATCTTCTAGAGCATGATCAACAGAAGTTGGCTCGATCAAAGATACAAGACCTAATTGACAGTCTGCATTGTTCTTAAGGAATGCTCTTGTTCTGATTGGATCATCCTTCTTTCCAAGGATGACATCTTCTGAATGACCAGAGATGAGTCTAGATGATCTTCTGACAGACGGTTCTTCAGAAATACTCAGATCCTCCAGAGAAGCTGATACTTGATCTTCAGATTCTTTGCTTCTGAGAAGCTCTGCTTCTGATGCGTTGCTTCTTGGCTCAACAACTTCTGATATATCAATATCACAATCTGCAAAATTATCAAACTGCTTTGGTTTCTCAGAACCAAGCTTATCATCAAACCTGATATTGATTGATTCTTCTACAATCAATGTTTCAGTATTGTATACTCTGTAGCCTTTTGAGCGTTCAGAATATCCAAGAAGGAAACATTTCTGTGCTTTGGAATCAAACTTACCAAGATAATCTTTAGTGTTCAGAATAAAGCATACACATCCAAAAGGATGGAAATATGAAATGTTGGGCTTTCTATTCTTCCACAATTCATAGGGAGTCTTATTTAGAATAGGTCTGATAGAGATTCTATTCTGAATATAGCATGCAGTGTTTATTGCTTCTGCCCAGAAATGCTTAGCCATATTGGTTTCATTGATCATGGTTCTGGCCTTTTCTTGCAGAGTCCTATTCTTTCGTTCTACAACCCCATTTTGCTGTGGAGTTCTAGGACAAGAGAAATCATGGGCAATACCATTCTCTTTGAAGAATTCTTCAAAGGATCTGTTCTCAAATTCACCACCATGATCACTTCTGACCTTTATGATTTTACACTCTTTTTCAGATTGAATCTGAATGCAGAAATCAAAGAACACTGAATGAGTCTCATCCTTGTGTTTCAAGAATTTTACCCACGTCCAGCGACTATAATCATCTACGATGACTAATCCATATTTCTTTCCTCTGACAGATGCTGTTTTGACTGGTCCAAACAGATCAATGTGCAAGAGTTCTAATGGCCTTGAGGTAGAAACAACATTCTTAGACTTGAATGCAGGTTTGGAGAACTTGCCCTTCTGACATGCTTCACAAAGAGCATCTGATTTGAATTTCAGATTAGGGAGTCCTCTGACAAGATTCAGTTTGTTAATCTGAGAGATCTTTCTCAAACTAGCATGACCTAATCTCCTGTGCCAGACCCACTGCTCTTCAGAAACAGACATAAGACAAGTCACCTTCTGACTCATAAGATCTTGCAGATCTGTCTTATAAATGTTGTTCTTCCTCTTGCCTGTAAATAGGATTGAGCCATCCTTCTGATTTACAGCCTTGCAAGACTCTTGATTAAAGATAATATCATAACCATTGTCACTTAATTGACTGATAGATAAGAGGTTATGAGTTAATCCTTCTACAAGAAGTACATTAGAAATGGAAGGAGAGTTACCAGACTTTATAGTTCCAGAGCCAATTATCTTGCCCTTCTGATCTCCTCCAAACTTGACTTCTCCTCCAGACTTAAGCACCAGGTCTTGGAACATAGACCTTCTTCCTGTCATGTGTCGTGAGCATCCAGAGTCCAGGTACCATGACATGTTGTGCTTTGTCCTTCTTGCAGCCAAGGATATCTGCAATAGGAATAATCTTATCCTTAGGTACCCACATTTTCTTGGGTCCTTTCTTGTTAGTTCTCCTCAAGTTCTGATTGAACTTGGGTTTAACATCATAAGCAATAGGAGGAACAGCATGATAATTTTTAATATGGGTTTCATGATATTTCCTAGGTTGTGTCACATGCTTCTTGGTGTGTGTTATGTGAAAACTTTGTGCATGTGAAGTGTGCCTAATATCATGAGAGTGGCCATACTTGAACTGATCATACAATGGCTTGTATGTAATTTTCATTTCATCAACAGGTTCAAGTTTGTATGGGGTTTCACCCTCATAACCAATGCCAACTCTTTTGTTTCCAGATACGGCATATATCATAGAAGCTAGCTGACTTCTGCCAATACTTCTAGATAAGAACTTCCTGAAACTTAAATCATATTCTTTCAGAATATGGTTTAGACTAGGAGTGGATTTTTCTGAATCAGAAGGAGATCCAACATCATTGGATAATTTTAAAAGTTTATCTTTCAATTCAGATTTTTCCAATTCAAGCCTCTTTGTTTCAAATTCAAATTGCTTTTTCAGCTTTTTGTATTTGAGACTAATCTGAGACTTGAGTTCCAGAAGTTCAGTTAGACCGGAAACTAACTCATCTCTAGTAAGTTCAGAAAATACCTCTTCAGAATCTGATTCTGATGTAGATTCTGATCCGTCATCTTCTGTCGCCATCAGCGCACAGTTGGCCTGCTCATCTTCTGAATCATCTTCTGACTCATCCCAGGTTGCCATAAGACTTTTCTTCTTATGAAACTTCTTCTTGGGATTCTCCTTCTGAAGATTTGGACATTCATTCCTGAAGTGTCCTGGTTCATTGCATTCATAGCACATGACCTTCTTCTTGTCAGATCTTCTGTCATCAGAAGATTCTCCATGTTCAAATCTCTTTGAACTTCTGAAGCCTCTGAACTTCCTTTGCTTGGTCTTCCAGAGTTGATTTAGCCTTCTGGAAATTAAGGACAGTTCATCTTCTTCTTCAGATTCTGATTCTTCAGGATCTTCTTCTCTAGCCTGAAAAGCGTTAGTGCATTTCTTGATATTGGATTTTAATGCAATAGACTTACCTTTCTTTTGAGGCTCATTTGCATCCAGCTCTATCTCATGGCTTCTCAAGGCACTGATCAGCTCTTCCAGAGAAACTTCATTCAGATTCTTTGCAATCTTGAATGCAGTCACCATAGGACCCCATCTTCTGGGTAAGCTTCTGATGATCTTCTTTACGTGATCAGCCTTGGTGTATCCTTTGTCAAGAACTCTCAATCCAGCAGTCAGAGTTTGAAATCTCGAAAACATCTTTTCAATGTCTTCATCATCCTCCATCTTGAAGGCTTCATACTTCTGGATTAAGGCAAGAGCTTTTGTCTCCTTGACTTGAGCATTTCCTTCATGAGTCATTTTCAAGGACTCATATATATCATAGGCTGTTTCCCTGTTTGATATTTTCTCATACTCAACATGAGAAATAGCATTCAGCAAAACAGTTCTGCATTTATGATGATTCCTGAAATGCTTCTTTTGATCATCATTCATTTCTTGCCTTGTTAGCTTTACGCCTCTGGCATTTACAGGATGTTTGTAACCATCCATCAGAAGATCCCATAGATCACCATCTAGACCAAGAAAGTAACTTTCCAGTTTATCTTTCCAGTATTCAAAGTTTTCACCCTCAAATACCGGCGGTCTTGTATAACCATTGTTACCGTTGTATTGCTCAGCAGAGCCAGATGTAGATGCAGGTGGATTTGTCGGAGTTTCACCAGCCATCTTTTAAATGAAGCGTTTTTCTCTTCCTGAATCTTTTCTAAACACGGTTAAGTGCTTGCACCTTAGAACCGGCGCTCTGATGCCAATTGAAGGATAGAAAAACACTTAGAAAGGGGGGGATTGAATAAGTGTGACTTTAAAACTTGGACAATAAAAATAAAGTGCACAATTATTTTTATCCTGGTTCACTGTTAACGAAGCTACTCCAGTCCACCCCCGCAGAGATGATTTACCTCAACCTGAGGATTTAATCCACTAATCGCACGGATTACAATGGTTTTCCACTTAGTCCGCAACTAAGTCTTCCAGAGTCTTCTGATCACACACTGATCACTCCAGGAACAACTGCTTAGATACCCTCTAAGACTTTTCTAGAGTCTACTGATCAACACGATCACTCTAGGCTTAGTTCACTCCTAAGACTTCTCTAGAGTATTCTGATCAACACGATCACTCTAGTTCCTTACAACTTAATGTAATCTATTCAAGAGTTTACAAATGCTTCTTAAAAAGCTATAATCACAACTGTGATATTTCTCTTAACGTTTAAGCTTAATCTCACTAAAATATTACAACAGCAATGTAGTGAGCTTTGATGAAGATTCTGAGCTTTGATTTGAACAGCGTTTCAGCAAGTGTTTTTGAATAAATCTTGTTCAGGATCGTTAACCTTGCTTCTCATCAGAACTTCATATTTATAGGCGTTGAGAAGATGACCGTTGAATGCATTTAATGCTTTGCGTGTTCCGTACAGCATTGCATTTAATGTTATACGCTTTTGTCAACTACCTCGAGCCTTGTTCACGCTGTGTCTACTGACGTTGCCTTTAGTAGCTTTAACGTTCCTTTTGTCAGTCAGCGTAGTCTGCCACGTGTACTTCCTTCTGATCTGATGTTTGTGAATATAACGTTTGAATATCATCAGAGTCAAACAGCTTGGTGCATAGCATCTTCTGATCTTCTGATCTTGAAGTGCTTCTGAGCGTGATACCATCTTCTGATCTTCAGTGCTTCTGATCTCATGTTCTTCTGATGCTTCCATAGACCCATGTTCTGATTCTGCTTCGACCATCTTCTGATGTCTTGCCAGACCATGTTCTGATGTTGCATGCTGAACCATTTGAGACACAACTTCTGAGCGCTGAATTATGCGTACTCTTTATATATATTTCCTGAAAGGGAAATTGCATTGGATTAGAGTACCATATTATCTTAAGCAAAATTCATATTATTGTTATCATCAAAACTAAGATAATTGATAAGAACAAATCTTGTTCTAACAAAGACATTGTCAATATTGACTTTATTTGGTTATCTCAATTTCGGTTCCATTCCATTTCATCCATGACATAATTTATCGAGATCTCTTTATTTCATATTTTAAGTACTTGATTTGTTCTTCTGGAACTGAAAATTAAATTAGATCAAAGTGCTTTTAGCATTTTCATATCCTCACTTGGGTCATTTTTAGTTTCTTTTCTTAGTAGAGGACTTTTAACATTGGAACCGACTTTCATACCACGCTTCAGGCGCATCAACAACTCATTTGCAATATTATATTATCCAATAGGAGAATCAACTTTGAGTGGAGTATTATCAGCTGATAATTTATTTCATAAACTTTGCAAATGAATAATATTTTGAACTTTTGGTTCATATTGATTTGTACGAGGACCAAGACAACAATTTATTTTAAATTGTTCATTTGAACTTCTTGTTCATGATTTTAGTTGTTCATTTGAACTTCTTGTTCATGATTTTAGAATGGGGATTAAAATTTAAAAAATTTCAAGCTATGGGACCAAAAATAACATTGAAAAGCATATATAATATTCATAATTAAATTACTTTAATATTAGATTAAATTATAAAAGTTATAAATAATTTATAAAATAAAACATTTAAAATGGAGGACCAAAATTAAAAAACATCAAAAAAAATTTTAAAAATCAAACTATGGGACCAAAAATATATTTAAGCCTTGGATGTAAGTTTTGAGAAGGACGAGGCTGGAAAAAGGTTAGTTAAAGAATTGATGCACAACACAAATTAGAGAAGTGAAGGAAAAAAAGGATTTTCGACCAGACCGAGAAAAGACCGAGAAAATATAGGTTGTAGTTGTGATGTGAGTTAGTTAGAATGGCTATTTAGATGATTTCTTTCACGAGAATGCACCATATGTGTTTGAGGCAAAAGAAAGTAAATGTCGTTGAGTGTTTCCTACATACGATATTGTTGATCTTTGATGGATTTAAGATACTCATAAATGGTTAATTTGCTTGTACCTAATGGTGAACTTTGTTGGTGCAGTAGAGGGCAAGCAACAAAAGATTTGGAAATATTTATCCGGGAATTATCGTGTCCACAGAGATTGGTTGAGAAAAACTGTCGTTCGACTATCTCGCGTTCTATGTTTCATGAATTGAGGTGCGGAAAGGTAAATGCGGGAAACGTAAATAAAAGCAGATAAACATTCTCAATGGTCTAAGAGAAAGAGTTATGGAATTGTATTTCGTTCTACCCGTCTAATACTTAAATCCGAAGATCTATCGCTCGACACTCACAATACACATCAACATCACTGGGCATCAATCGAGACGCCACATCGGTGCCCATGTCTGCAACACCGACGAAAGCTCAACCACACTATTCACATCAGCGATTTCTCCACCGACACAAACAACATGGAGGCATTAAAATCGATACCCACTACGATTTTTAGCCCTAAATCCATGTCTGCAATCCAGAAACTAACAGTTATCATTCCTAATCAAGATCTATGATGCCCATGTCTGCAACACCACAAATCCAGAGCATTTAAGCAAAAAGATCAAGAACAACAACAATGATGATTTGTAAAGCAAATATATAAACGATCCCAAGATCCACAAATATACATACAATAAGAGTAGAAATATATATATAACACCCACCATTGGAATGAAACAAAGGGAAGAGAGAAGATGAACCGGAAAGATCTCATTGGTACAATGGAATTGAGACAAATCCATGATCAATCCACATGGTGTAGCATCCAATGGTGTTTCCTCAAGCTCTAAACTACCAAAAATGGATCAGAGCTCAACTTGTCAAGAAGAGATGATAAAAAACCTAAAAAATCTGATTTTACAACATATATACAAAAACTGAAGTCGCAGACCGCGCTAAGCGGGCTGTTTTTTATTGGTCTTAAACCGCCAGACCGCGCTTAGCGCCAAAAACCCGCGCTAAGCGCCAAACTTTCTCCCAAACTTGTCAAAAATGCTCCCAGACCGCGCTTAGCGCGGTCAAGCCCGCTTAGCCCGCTCAACAGAAAAATGAAATTTTGTTTTGGTCATAACTTGAGAACCGTAACTCCGATTTGCGCCCGGTTCGAAGCGTTGGAAAGCTTATTCCATGCTCTATCTAACAATGAATAAATATCAATGAAATTGATATTTTTCTCATATTTGTTTCGAGCGCTATCCGCCGATGAATTGGTAAAATCGCGTGCTCGCCGCCGTGTCTTCGACACTTTATTCCTCAAAGCTTCGAACACGCATAAATACCTACAAAAAGACAACAAAACTATCAAATGGTATATATTTACACGAAAACGTAACAAAACACAAACGATACAAATATACACAAAAACGGGGAATTATTCAAACGGTATTAACAAAAAGTATCGATAAGTGCCACTATTTACAATCACAAAATAACTACATTTTGGCACTTAACAAACTTCGAGTTATACTAAGTGTTTTGATGCTTATGGTCTAATGTCAGGGGTGTACTTGAAAATACTATAGCGCTCAAGTCACTAGCTATCAGAGGTGAGAAGTATTTTAGGGTTAGAAATGTGTGTATAAATTATTAAGGTCTTCCTTTTTCCTTTTATAGTCGTCTTATAGGAATTTGGGTATCAAAAACCTCCCCTCTCGAGACACATGTCCTTAGAGGTTTGTGTATGTTTATCCTTCGTGTTGGTTTGACGAATCACAAATATATGAATTTATTTTATCCTAGATTCTATTTTTGTTAATGATTCTTGAATATTATTTTATTGCATGTTTTGATTTTTATTGTTGATTTTTTTTGAAATTCTGGCGTTCAGTTCACATATGTCCTAAAGGATGTCGAGACAACGTTTTCCAAACACAAACAATGACAAGGTATAAACGTGCAGTGCAGAAACAATAAAGAACACAAGTAATTGTTCACCCAGTTCGGTATCAACAATACCTACTCTTGGGGCTACCAAGCCAAGGATAAGTCCATTATAATAGTATCAATTCGAAGCTAAACTCCACCGTTTACAACTCCTCACTTAATCACTACCCGTGCTAGCTTGTACCTAAGACTCACCTAGATATGAGGCCCACCTCAAATCCCCCTCAATCACAATCGTGATAACAATTACAAATATTAGAAGACACACTTCTATAACACATTCATCCAATGCTTAAAAGCTTATGAATGAACACATAACTTACGACTCGATGAAAACACCAAACTTTTCTATCAATATGATATAGGAGTGGCTCACAATAGACAAAACTGCACAAACCCTAACACACTGCAATGTAAGTTCACCAAAATAATAGGTTTGATGCTTACTATATATAACAATCTTTTAGACTGGATTTGGGCTTCAAATCGCTGCAGGGCACTCCAGAAAATCTTCCACAATCTTCTCCATGAAGATAGGGCTTCAAATATTAGATTCCTAATATTCTCCAAATTTAGTAACTAAGCAAATATCTTGAAATCAGAGACAATCTCTTATCCCTTAATTCAAGCACCACATAGGATTGCATAATGTTCCAAAATATTCTGCACATGTACATCAACTAACTCCAAGTGATCCAGTTGTAGCATAATAAACACGATGTCGAATGAACTATGCATATAACATATTTCTCAACATGTCTTCATTAGTTGCGTGGAACATCTTATTCAACATGTTCCCATAAGTTGATTTTACAAAAAATAATGCCAATAAAAAAAATAGAGAAATTGCAATCTCCCCCTTTGACTTATTTTGGCTAAAAAATTTTATCAATTCTCAGCCCTGTAAAGAATACACACCTACAGTTCCACAATCAGAGATGCAGCAGAAAACAAACACATGTAACACATATGTTAGTTGTCAGTGGAATCTGCACATACATACTAGTCGAGAGATGTACTTTCCCAGCCAGTCAGTGTTGTACCCCAAATTTGTCCTACCCAATTTATCTGGCTTACAATCCATATACATACACCATTTAGGACATCATCACATACATTCATTCATATCATTGTTATTGTGCAAAAACTGGCAGGAAGGAAGGTCTCATTGAAGAGAATTCTTGATCAAAATAAGAGGACCTGAGGTTTAATCATGAGGCACCATCCCTGGCCTGAAACTCTTCTTTAATCAGGGTTTCTTTACCTACAGTTCAAAGCATTGATTGATACAAGCTGGAAAATCATCTGGTCTCCTTCGATTAGGTTTTTGGACAAAAGTCAATAACAATTAATCAGAAGGTGATTGTATTGAGGAAAATAGATGGAAGTCCATATGGAAGTGTGCAATTGATTTCACTTGGTGAATGATTGATTAGAAGTGGAATCGGGAACTGATTAATCGGGAAATTCATCTAAAACTGGAAAAGTCAGGAAAGTTGACTTTTTGGGTCAAAGTCAAAGGAAAGTGTTAAATGTTGACTTTTGGTGGAAATAAAATCAGAAAAGTCAAAGAAATGTGACAAATCAAGAAATAATTAAAAGTTGCCATTTTTGGAAGTTGGTTAAAGTGGGAAATTCCAAAAGAGGAAAATTCTAAAACTTAGAAAATATTTTGAGTTTTTAGAATGATTGATCAGCATACTTCATGACCAATTCACACGTGGCTAGAGGCACTTTCTGGAAAATATTTCAACATTAAAGTTGTTCAAATCATGGCCCTCTACAAATTTGTAGTTGGAGGTTTTTCCATTTGAAGCTTGGATCAAGAGATATTGAGGTTTGAAGTTTGAAGTTTCAAATTGTTTCAAGTCATGGTGTTAGGCAAAATTCTGGGCAGCGTGACACATTTCATCAAGCATGTGGTGTACTGACCTTTGAGGTTGATTTTAGAGAAATATGAAGGTCCATAAAGTACAAACTTCGTATGCATCTTTTCACCTCCATGTCCTCTATCCATTGAAACAAGAACCAAGTCAATTGGGTGAAAATTGGACCATCTATGAAGCTCCAAAGTCACACTCTCACAATGAGCAAAGCTATGCTTCTAGCTGGACAGAATTCTAGGTCACGCGTGTGCATTCTCACAAACACCTAGCGTGCCATTTTGAACATCAGTTTTAAATGTCTACAAATCTCCAATGGGATCAATCTAGGCATAAAATTACTCCATGCCATTTCCTCTTTCCGAAGAGCTATGGATTGTAACAATTGAGTATATATGGACTAAGATAGAGACATCCAAAGTCGTGCCCTAGCTAAGTCATATCTTGGCCATGGGAGTGAGGTCAGGCCAAGTCATGCGCGCCAGCAATCATACTATTGTGCACCATCTGTTTCCATACAATTTTTCTTGCACTTCTAGGCCCTATCTCAAGACACCTTCAACATCAAAAATAATCTACCCTATGTCCTCTTTGTTTTGATCACAAAATTGAAACAAATGATGGCATATGGGTGAAGTTGTATGCACATAAAAGTAGCATCTTAGACAAGTTCGGTTGGTAAGGCTCCAAGTCAAATCCCTTACAAAATGTGTATGCCCAGCCACTTGCATTACTCAATAAGAACCATGCACCAGGTCATACATGAAAGCCTATCAAAACCATACCACAAATGCACATAACTTTCACCTTAAGTGTTAGAGAAACTAAACTCTACACTTGCACTCACCATACACAACCATACACTCACCCTATATAAACTAGAACTTGTCACAAAATCACACACGCTTCATCTTTTTCATCTTTCTTTCCATAAAATCTCTCATCTCTCTCTACTCTCTCCCTCTCAAAGAGTTTGTTACAAAACTCTAACAAACTCCATAACCGAATTACAACTCTTCATCCTCCATGGATCTCCATCACCAAACTCTCATCCTCCATGGATCTCCATCACCAAAATCTCAACCTTCATTGATCTTCATCATCCATCACCTCAAAGCCATCTCTCTACCACTGCTCCTTCTTCAATATTCACCACCACTTCAATAATCACTACGCCTTCATCCTCATAAAACTTCCATCATCTCAAGATCATTTCCTCACTACTACAACAACATCATCATCTTCAAGACTCAGCGCATTGGATCATTGCTTGTAGGATTCTCTGTGCTCCTTCGGGTTAGATCCCTCAACTTCCTTAGCATCTTAGATCACATGTGATATGCCAGGGAGTATTTGTGATACATGCTCGTGTGTTTTGATTCTTGATGAGTGAACCTGGTTTGCTCGAAATGATCGTTGTAAGAGCGTTTTAAGCATTTGTTTAGGTCATGTGAACAGTTAGAATCGTGATGAGGTATTTAGCTTAAGCTTTGGCGCTGGTTATTCGTGTTAGGGTTTAAAAAGTGTGCTCGGTTTGAATTTTAGAGGAAGGGTTAAGAGAAACCAAGTATAGATCTGAATTCAGCATAAAAATAGGAGCGGAAAGGCATAAGCTTTCCTTATTTCTGGAAAAAAAATGTATCTCCTCCGTACTCCTCACCGGAGAAGACGACAGGAGCGGTGCTCCAGCATTTGAGATCCTTTGATTGTTCCTCCCCCAAATAGCATACGTGGCGCCCCGTTATTGGTTCATTTTCCCAGCTTCTTGCATTTCATTATTTCCCATATGATTGGATTCCCACGCGTTTCATTCTGATTGGCTCGTGGAAATTTTTTGTTTAATTATACTTAAGTCACACTTGACCAATTGATAATAGTTTGGGGGAGAATAATTCATCACGTTACCACATAATGATATCACATGAAATAATGAAAATGAGGTAAAGAGAAAGAGGACTTGGGCCGCGAGCAATTGGGTTTGTATTGTTTCCTGGATCACGCCCCTTTTTCGCTAAAACACACACACTTCTGGACTGGGCCTTAGCACCACTGACTTTCCACACCCCCTGTTTTAGGACCAGTTTTTGCTTATAACTAATTTCTGTTCATATCAAAATTGCTGTTACACCCCCTGGCTTGCTAAGATGTTAATTTTGTTTTAATTTTGTTTCTTCATAATTTTTGCCTCATTAATCAGTTTCTTTCCAAATAATAAATGTATAAAAAATATGTTTAGATATTTTAGGGTGTTTAGATTTTTGTCAATATTTTTGTGATTTTTTTCTAATTGTTTTATTAACTTTAATAAATAATTTTGTTCATGTATGCAAATATCTTTTTGGTTTTAATTCCTTTTGTAAATAAAATTGTTAATTGACTTAGGATTAGAGTTTAATCTCGATTTTTTGTGTGAGCTCAGTTAACATGTATAGAATTGAATATTGTTTCTTCTTAGATTTTAATTCTTGACTCTTAATTAGATTTTAGTTTCTTTTTAATTGATCTTGTTTTCATGTATATTTTTAGACTTGTTTAACTTAGTTTAGTAGTTAGAGATTAGACTTTCTATAACAATAACTCTAGAGGTGTGCCAATGATCCTTAAGGAATGAAGAGCAGGTTTCCTACAGAGGTGTGCCAATGATCCTTAAGGAATGGAGAGCAGGTTTCAACCTCATAAAGGATATGATGAGAACGATCCCTATTTGGATAAAATTCCCTATGCTACCTTTACATCTTTGGGGAGGATCGAATCTGAGCATGTTGGCAAGTGCTTTTGGAACTCCTATTGTGACAGATGAGTGCACTGCTAGCAAACTTAGAGTGTCATATGCTAGAGTGTTAGTGGAAGTGGACATAACTCAAAAGCTATTGGAAGAGATAGTTATCAAGGATAAGGAGGGGAATGCTGTTATACAGAAGGTTGAATATGAATGGAGGCCAAAGTTTTGTGAAAAGTGTCAAGCAGTGGGACATAAATGTGAATTCAAAAATAAGAAGAAGCAATGGCAGCCTAAGAACAAAACTATCCCAGTTGAAAATCAGCAAGAAGCTAAAGAGGAAGAACAGCCAGAAGCTAAGGAGGGAACTGCTGAGGTAACTACTATTCCTAATCATACTAGTTTATTTGATGAAACTATCTGGACTGTTATAGGAAAACATGGTAGTGGAAGAGGGAAGTCTAATGAGTATGCTGGAACTTGAAATCAGATCCACTGTGAAAATGGCTATGGGGTACTAGGGGATGTGAGTGAGCCTTTAGTTGCCTTTGATAGGGGACAATGTTAATTTCATGGAATGTTCGGGGGCTAAATAAGATTGGGAAGATAAGAGAGGTTAGCTCCCATCTCTCAAATCTTCACCCAATGATTAGTATATTGGTTGAAACAAGAGTAAAGGAGAGTAAAGCTAGCAAAGTTAGAGAGAAACTTAGTAGAGATGGTTGTTTTATTGATAACTATAGTTCTCACCCAAATGGTAAAATCTGGATAATTTGGGATGACAATAAAATTGATTTGAGGTTAATTAACAGCTCAAGCCGACATATCCACTGTGGAGTTTATACAGTTACTGGTGAGTTCATCTACTGGCTGACTGGAATATATGCTCATAACCAACTTGATAAGAGGAAGAACTTATGGAAGATCATTACTAATATCCACAACACTCAAACTGGGCCTTGGTGTGTGATTGGCGATTTTAATAATGTTGCAACTGCTCAGGACAGAATTGGTGGGAAAATGGTTAGCAATAATGAGTATAGTGACTTGATTAGCATGATGCAGGATACAAATCTGGCTGAGATGGATAGTGTGGGAGACTACTTCACATGGTCCAATAGGCAGGCTGTTGGAACTATCTATTCTAGGATAGATAGAGCTATCTGTAATGTCGATTGGTTTATGCAGTATAGCAATTATGTCCTTAGTATTCTACCTCCTAGTTTGTCTGATCATTCTATCTTGCATATAAGTGGTCCTAATGATATGAAGCATACAAATCAGTTTAAGTTCAATAATCACTTGTTGGACTTAGAGGGTTTTCAAGAGATGGCCAAAGTATCTTGGGAGAAATCAGCCAGGGGTCCCCCAATGCATAGATTGTGGTTGAAGCTTAGGAGATTGAAGAATGATGTGAATATTTTCAGTAAACAAGCTGGTAATATGAAGATCAAACTGAATGAAGCTAGAGATAGTCTTCACCAAGCTCAAAGTGACCTCATGAAGAATAGACAGGATGGCAGCATCATTGAGAGGATTAAGAAGCTGTCTGAAGATATAATCAAATTCCATGATCATGAAGAAGCTAGACTTATGCAGAGGGCTAAAATTAGCTGGATTAGACATGGAGATGAGAATTCTAGATACTTCTTTGCTCACATCAAAGCCAGGTATAATAGAAATTGTATTAAATTCTTACAAAAAGAGAATGGTGACATTGAGACTGATCAAAATAAGATTGAGAAAGAGGTGGTAGATTTTTATAGGAGCCTCATGGGTGACAAGGTGAGCAGAATAAAACATATGTATGTGGAAGCTATGAGGGAGGGGAAGGACCTTGATATGGAGCAGAAAATGTATCTTGGTAGCAATGTTACAATTAAGGAAATAGAGGATGCTGTTAAAGATATTGGTGATAATAAATCTCCTGGCATTGATGGTTTCAGTGCTAAGTTGTTCAAGCAGTACTGGCATTTTATGAAGGAGGATATTAGAGATGCTGTAAGTGAGTTTTTCAGGACAGGAGAAATGCATAAAGACTTCAACAAAACTGTGGTAACCCTTATTCCTAAAGGTGAAAGTGCTAAGAGTATCAAGGACTTTAGGCCTATAGCTGGATGTACAATTTTCTTAAAAATTGTATCAAAAATCTTAACTGCTAGGCTGAGGAATGTTTTGACAACTATTATTGGTAAAAATCAGGCTGCCTTTGTTGCTGGGCAGGATATCCATAATCACATCCACCTTGCTTATGAGCTCATTAAGGGTTATGATAGGAAGAATGGCACACCTCGATGTATGCTCCAAATAGACCTTCAAAAGGCCTATGATATGGTGGAATGGGGAGCTTTAGAGAGTATCATGAAGGAGTTGGGATTTCCTAGCACTTTTATCAAGTGGATAATGAATCTGGTTACCATTGTATCTTACATATTTAAAGTAAATGGCAAGCTTGCTAATCCTGTTCAGGCTAAAAGAGGGATTAGGCAGGGTGACCCTGTCTCACCTATACTCTTTGTGATTATGATAGAGTATCTGAACAGGTGTATGTTGAAGATGCAGAAAAACCGTGATTTTAAACATCATGCAAAATGTGGAAATCTGACTCTGACTAATCTTGCATTTGCTGATGATATCCTCCTTTTCTGCAGGGGTGATGTGACATCTATTGATCTGTTAATGAGTTCCTTTAACAAATTTTCAGACTCTACAGGCCTTATCATTAATCCAAGGAAATGTAAAGTTTTCTATGGTAATGTTGATGAAGATAGCAAGAAGAGAATCAGTTGTGCAACAGGATTTGATGAAGGCAGATTTCCAGTTAAGTACTTGGGTGTTCCTCTTAGCAGTAAGAGGTTAGGCATCATTCATTACTTGCCTCTCATTGATAAGATAACTGCTAGGATTAGACATTGGTCTTCCAAACTGTTAAGTTATGCCGGAAGAATCCAATTTATCAAGAGTGTCATTGGTGCGATTACTCAGTACTGGATGTTAAATTTCCCCCTCCCTAAGTCTGTGATTAAAAGGATTGATACTATTTGTCGCATTTTTGTGTGGACTGGGAAAACCGATATGAGCAGGAAAAGCCCCGTGGCTTGGAGCAAAGTCTGCAGCCCTATTAAGCATGGTGGACCGGGCCTTATGAATTTAACAGTTTGGAACAAAGTTACCCTTCTAAAATGTCTTTGGAATATCTGCAAGAAGAGTGATAATTTATGGATTCAATGGGTTCACAAAGTGTATCTTAAAGGCAGGGATGTGATGAGTGTGGATATAGGAAGTAACTGGACTTGGATCATCAAGAAAATAGTAAAGTGTAAGATGCTTGTAGATGCTATCAGTCAGCTCTGGAACCATATGAATAATGTTTGCAAGTTCTCTATGCGAAAAGTGTATAATTGCTTGATGGATGACACTATTGTACCGTGGTTTTCCTTGTTGATGCACAACCTGGCTCGTCCTAGAGCTTGTTTCACTGTGTGGCTGCTCTGTCATAATCATCTCCCTACTAAAGACAGGTTGTATCGGTTTGGCATTATTGGGAACACTGTGTGCAGTTTATGTGGTATGGAGGAAGATAGTGCAAACCACCTATTTTTCTCTTGTCCTAAAACAGCTGAAATATGGCAAGGAATTCTGAATTGGTTAGGCTTATGCCACATTCCTCAGGACTGGAATCATGAGTTGCAGTGGATATTGGCAAGAACAAAAGGAAAAAGGTGGAGAGCAATGATCCTTAAAATGGCAGTAACTGAAATAATTCATGAAACTTGGTTGTTTAGGAACTCTAAAGTTTTTAATAATGACATGTATAGGAACTATACAAAGGAAAGAATTATTGATAGCATTGTATATAGAGGGTGGAGAAATAGGAAAATTAGATTGCATATTGCAAATCTAATGGTATAGGTTTTTTGGTTAATGGCTGAATCCATTGGATTGCCCATGTTTGTAATGGTTTTTTGAATTAATATATTCTTTTGGTTAAAAAAAAATAACTCTAGCTTTAAAAATTAGGATAGTCTCCCCCCCTATTTCATTCCTTTTACTTTTCAACTTTAAAAAACCTAATAAATATTGACGAAGATCATGCTACTATTTTTTTTCATAGTAGGAAAGAAATGATTGGGGCGTAGGCCCCGGTGTATTTCTTTTTTACTTAGCGGGAGAGAAATGATTGAGGCGTAGGCCTCAGTGTATTTCTTAACCTCTATTTAGAGAAATGATTGAGGCGTAGGCCTTGGTGTATTTCTCTAAATACTCAAACTCTTTTTTGTATGATCTAAGTCACAAATAAATCCCCTTAAAAAACACCAAGCAAAAATACTCAAAATACTTAATAAATGATCAGATTTAAAACAAAGTAAGGAAGTGGTGCGAAGCCTTGTAGTGAGTTTTGTCATCATGGAATTACATCAAAAAACACAAATCCATGTTCTTTTTCTTCTAAGAAAAAGTTAAGTCCATTCCATACTTAGGCGGTAAGTCTCCCAGGGTCGAGCATCGTGGATTGTGACCTTAATCTCTGTTCAACTAAAAAACACAAAAGCAAACATAAAATCTGGAGCCGAACTACGACGCTTTGATTCCTGAAAAGGATACGTAGGCATTGGGTCGCGGGGCCTAAGCGAGCACAATTGTAAATAATTCCTTCTTTTCCCCGTATTTCTTTTGCATTCATTCGCGTTAGGCTTAGACATAGTACACACCCTTTAGATAGAAACAAACATAGGTGGATACCATCGAGTACGATGGACGTGAGGGGTGCTAATACCTTCCCCTTGCGTAACCGACTCCCGTACCTAGTTCTCTGGTCGAAAGACCTTGTTCTTATTCGTTTTATGTTTATTGAAGTTCCTTTCCTTTTAGGATAGATATGTTAGTGGCGACTTTGTTGTTCATTTTTCGCGAGCGTGCGATAGCTCGAGACTCTGCTGGGGACGCTGACCTATTACGGGCCCAGATTTAGCGAGTCGATCCTAGCCTTTGTTTGTTGTTTGTTTATTGGGTGTGCTTATATATTTCCCATGTGCAGCATCATTTGTATATATGCTTGCATATCATGTTTACTTTCTGCTTGCATATCATGTTTACTTTCCCGCATCGTGGACCATATTACTGGGCCCCGTGGGGGCCACATATTTTCTCTGTTTGCAGGTGGGGTGGGATGTTCTATGAGGTAAAAGGCCCAATACCCAGGCTATGAGTGATACCTTAGGAACTAGGAATAGAGTGGCCATGACGGACATAAGACGTATGTCTGATTGCTCCGATCATGTATCCGCGGGCAGAGCTTGGTTGAACGAGGCAATATCGTATGATTGCGCCTACTTTCAATCCTCTGTTGGCGTTTTTGACCTACCTTGGCCTAGATTTACCCGTGAGTGGGGAGGGAATCATATTTTTTACAGGTACAGGTACTTTTGGTGACTATGTTCCGTTGGTGACTGATCAGTTCTGTTGGTGACTATGGTTCCTATGGTTTTGTGGTACCTATGCCGGACCTTTGATCTTATGACATCTTCCTGCTCATAAATAGTGCCACGGTCTCTCCATGTTGTGGGGACTCAAATTGCATCATTCTCATCATAGCATGTTTAAATTTAAAAAAAGAAAAGAAAAGAAAAGGTACTCCATACAAAATAAAGCCTTGATTTCAAAAGGAAAAGAATAAAAAAAGTGTGTGAAAAGACTTTAGGATTCTCCATAAATGAAACATGCATTCATACTATCATGCATCTCATGGTCCTCTCAGAAGCTTATTGGGCCCTTTCTATTCAAATTCTGACTTCATCAACAAAGTTGAGTTCTCACCGCTACGTGCTTGAGAGTTAACAATGGAACAACTTCGTGGGGTTTTTAACTGAGATGAGAACAGAAATGGAGACTAATGTGAATCAGTGTATGGAGGTTATTCAAGCCTTTTCTCTTTGACAAGAAGAATTGAGACAAGTTCCTTAGAGGCCTAATGCAAATGTTAATCTCACCCATGAGAAGGTCTTATGAATCAAAATGTTTGAAATAAAGTTGAGATTCCTATTCTTGGTAAGGAGAGTTCATATCATTGAAGTCTTCAAGTTTCCGAGTATTGAAATTGACAAAAGGTTTCACCTCTTGGAGATAAGTTTGGAAGCCATAAAAAATTCGTGACTCTGATGATTTAGATATTGTTGGTTTGTGCCTGAGGTCAAAAAGAAAACTGCAAGGGTCATTTACTCACTCCAGATGGTTTGGATATTGAAGCTAAGTTGGTAATCATCTCTTGTACACGGGTGGAACTTGCTTGGGGCTCCCGACCGAGGGATAAGCAAGACGTATTCTTATCTTGAGCATTTGCACCATTTGCATTTCTCGAATCCCTTATAGCATTACAAATTCCTGGATGACTTTGTCAGAATCTTTTTCCATGTGGAAATCAAGAGTGTTCTACACAACGCTTCTCATTCTCAAGGTTCTGCTTCATATCTCAGTTGCCTTTTCTCATAATTTCCTTCCTAGTGGCCTTCGCTTGTTAATAGAGACAAAGAATATGAGAAACAAATTGATGTGATTCTATTTCCTTGTGCCCATTTGCTTCCCTATTTGTCGAAATTTCAGTTGGTTGAGATTCGTATATTGGGTCTTCTTCACCACAAATAGATCTCATCAATTTGATGACCATGCAAGGTTCTTCCATTTATGATGGCGATTACTACTTTAGCAACTGCTCGAGGCTCCCAACCGAGGGATAAGCAAGACGTATTCTTATATTGAGCATTGCACCATTCGCATTGCTCGAACCCCTAAATTAAGGGAAAAAGTTACAACTCTTGGGCGACTTCGTTGGAGTTTTCTTCTAGGAAGTAATCTAAAGTGTTTGGAAGGAACACATGATAATGCTAAGTGACTACCATGCTGGGGCACAAAGCCATTCAACTGAAGATTGTATGTCATTCAGAGACAAGGTGCAAAACGTGGCTGATTCATATCACGTTCACTCCAAGAGGTTCATGCATAAATTGAGGTCTCGAAAGGGTATCAAAATTGCAGAAAATATTCAAGAGCAATAAGTCCAGGCGGAGTCAAGTCTCCTCAACAATGGCATCCATTCAGTTCTTTATTGCATTCTCATTTGTAACATTTCATTGTTTGTTTAAGCATTGCTAGCATATAAAAACTTGTTAATTTCTAAATGAAAATCAAAATACATTGTTTATGTTCGTCTTGAGGTAATCCATTCGTTATCACTCATATAATGATTTGCTTGCATACGATACCAACTTTACTAATCTCTTGCTTAGGCAAAGAGCGGAGGGAGAATGATGAAAAATAAAAACGCAAAAATCTCCAATTGTGTGCTTTTGAATAAAACCCTACTAATGATGTACAGGCATTGTTTCAAATCCCCAAACACCGGAGATATAAGGGAGATATACCCTCGATAACCCCTTTGAGCCTTGAAGTAGGAGTTTCTTTTCTGTTCAGAAAAACCCTTAATTATAACCCTGGGACAGGGTAGTGTTCATTTAACCGGATCGAGCATTCAAAACTCATCAAGGGTAGGATACAAAAATGGTTATCCTTCCAAAGGTTGAAGAATATCAAAACTGCAATGGTTATCCTTATTCTGTCAAGAGGTCAAAAGATGACGGTGCCACAATGGTAATTCTTCATCTACCAAGAATTCAGGTAGCCACAATCACTCCCAACAAATCAGAGATAATGCAGGATCACACGACTTGTTAAAAAAAATATATGGCAAAAAAAAAGTGAAAAATAGAAGAAAAAAGAGAAGAAAAATAGTGCAAAAAAATAGAAAATGATATTGGGATCGACGAGCAAGAACAAAGTCGTGTGATAATGAATTAGAAGAATAAAAGGTGAGTGACTGTCATGTCCGAAAAACCTCATTGATTCTTCAACCATTTCAAAATTCCTTGTGAGGGATGAACACTCATGTCGAGTTAACTGAACATAGGATCGGAGAACATCACGAAGGGGGTGGGTACAAATAATTTTGAGCCTAAAAATCCTTTGTTTCTCAAAACCATGAACCCGGCCACGTTATAACCCTCAAAAGTCCTAATTGAAGCAGGGTTTATTTTGAAGGTACACTCCGATGAGATAATGTTTAACTGACTCCCAATGAAGCGTGACACATATCCATGTTGGTATCGTATGCTTGCTTTATCTTCCATATGCAAAAATCGAGGTTGTGTCAACTAGTGATCCATTCATGATAGGTCGCAACCTCATTTCGTAAAATGTTCTTTTAAACTTCAAGACTAGCACAGGCTTTGCATTAGAATTATCATTCGTAGAATTAACATTCTTTTGCATACAAAACATTTGCTCAAACATCAAGGAAATTTTCAAAATGAGAATCAGTGAAGAGCTTGACCATGTTAAAGTAAAGAGACTTTAGAACTCCGTGGAGTAAAAAGCCAATAATTTAAGAGACTGATTATCAAGGGGCATGTTGCCTGAAGGCTCCGTTGAGCATGAGCAGTTGATACTTTTGTTAATTGACTACCCTGAGGAGAAAGGCCTGAATATTCTATTGAGTAAATGTCGTTTGATTGGTTATCCTGAGGGAAAAGGTTGAATACTCCGTTGATCGTGATAAAGTTGCCTCCACATATTGCTTGATCGTAGTGGAACTTGAGGATTCTGATAAAATGTGCAATCTGGGGCAATCACGTCGATAAATCTCTTCAAGCTTCCACCAATCTGGGGAAATCAAGTCGAGGATTCTCTCTCAATTTCACTCAATATGGGGAAATCAAGTTGAGGATTCTCTCTTAATTTCAGTCAATCTGGGGCAATCACGTCGAGGAATCTCTCTCAAGTTCAGTCAATTTGGGGCAGTTACGTCGAGATTCGACAAATCTCTTCAAGGATCCGTTGATCTGGATGGACTACCTCAAACGCTTGAACATACTGGGGCAAATTATCCCGAGTATTTGTGGTGCAAGGATCCTTTGAGGAGAATTCCTTCGTAGGTCATGAATCTTGGGGCACAATCTTTTGAGTTATATTGTCTCTCCCCGATCATTGGATTTTTTCCTGGAAACTTATTCTCTCCCCAAGCATAGGAGTTTATTTCTCTTGAGAGTTTGTTCCACTCCTCGAGAATCAGAGTTTATTTCTCCTGAGGGTCATTCCACTTCCCCAACCTGGTCCCCTTATCTGGATTTCTCATCCCCAACATGGTGAATCGAGGGAATCTCCTTAAGTTGAAAATCCTCCAAGCAGTGGCACATGGTGAGAAGTCAGAAGTTATTCTACACTCTACAAGCCAATAACCAGAAGGGGCATATTGCAAGTCAAAGTCCAATATCTATTGGCATCTCTACATAATTCTTATCACTAAGGGGATTCTCCCTGGTGTTTACCTCACTAATGCCTTTATTTGGCATTCTGCATATAGTGTTCACTGCATATAACGTTGCATCCTCAAAAGCGTAGCATATCCATCAAAATGGAGCATTACGCCATTGAAAAATTCAAGCATGCATCAATGCATAAGCAAGTTTGTATGTTCCCAGAAGGTACGAAGTAATATATCCCCCCCAGAAGAAGTCTCATCTTCTCTCTCCAATGTGGACCAGATACAATGTCTTTCTTCGTCAGAATCGTTGTCTCCGAGGTTACTTCCCATATGCTGCATGCAGATTAGAGTGTGAATGAGGGTGGGCATTCAACTCATCTCATTTTTCAATTGTTTGAATAACCATACTTGGCGTGTGGCAATTCTAATGATTGCCGCTCTTGAAGAGTCACACCCCGCCTTTTGGCCTGAGGGATTAATGTAATTCTTATGCTTCACAAGCATCGATATCTCCGTATTTTCCAATGGTTACTGTCTTGTGCTTGTCGAGTATAGTTGTTACTAGTCTTATTGAGGTTATTTCCCGTATGCTGCGTGCAGATTAGAGCGTGAATGAGGGTGGGCATTTAACCCATCTCATTTTTCAATCGTTTGAATAACCATACTTGGTGTGTGGCAATTCTAATGATTGCCACTCTTGAAGAATTACACCCTGACTTTTGGCCTGAGGGATTAATGTAATTCTTATGCTTCGCAAGCATCGATATCTCCGAGATTCTTCAGTATGTACTGCTGTCTTTTGGGTCGAGTCTAGTCGTCACTAGTCTCCGTGGTTATTTTCCCTCATGCGGATAAAATTTTTAGGTCCAACCCCCGTGTTGTGAATCCTTTGCCTTCCGTCCTGGAAAACCATTTCAAAACCAATTCCCAATCCCCAGTGAGTCCATCTACCAAGCTTCTCAAACACTCGTCTGTGTCATTCCTTTAATACTCGTCTGTATCTTCTTTCGATACTCGTCCGTATTGATTCAAACACTCCTCTATGTCATTCCTTTGGTACTCGTCTGTATCTTCTTTCGATACTCGTCTGTATTGATTCAAACGCTTGTCTATGTCATTCCTTTAATACTCGTCTGTATCTTCTTTCGATACTCGCCTGTATTGATTTAAACACTCGTTTGTGTCATTCATTTGGTACTCGTATGTATCTTCTTTCGATACTCGCCTATATTGTTCCAAACGCTCGTCTGTGTTATCCTTTTGGTACTCGTCTGTATCTTCTTTCGATACTCGTCTGTATTGATCCAAACAATTGTCTGTGTTATCCTTTTGGTACTCGTCTGTATCTTCTTTCGATACTCATCTGTATTAATCCAAACGCTCGTCTGTGTTATCCTTTTGGTACTCGTCTGTATCTTCTTTCAATACTCGTCTGTATTGATTCAAACGCTCGTCTGTGCTATTCTTTTAATACTCGTCTGTATCTTCTTTCCATACTCGTCTGTATTAATTCAAACGCTCGTCTATGCTATTCTTTTAATACTTGTCTATTTCTTTCGATACTCATCTGTATTGGTCCAAACACTTGTTTGTGTTTCTCTTTCGATGCTCGTGTGTGTCCTTCTTCAACACTCGTCTGGGTTATCTTATCTCTCCGTCAAGTCCATATCTTTCAATTACTATTCCATGTAACAACCATTCTCTTTGAGAACCCTGTATTGGCACAGCTACCAGGTTACAAGCTACCCCCATTCAAATCCAATTACTCACTGTAAATTTTTCCACCAGAAAAACAAAAATTCTCTTTCCCGAGCAGATATCAGAACAAAAAAATGAAAAAAAATAGGGATAACACTTACACCATCTTCTCTTGAGGAAAAATTCTAGGTCTTGGTATTTAATCTTCTTCTACCTCGAATGTTCAAAAGGCTGACGCCAATCTCACCTTCTGGTTCAAGACGATTAAATAGGGGCAGCTTTCATACCCCAAATTTGTCCTACCCTATTTATCTGGCTTAAAATCCATATACATACACCATTTAGGTCATCATCATATACATTCATTCATATCATTGTTATTGTGCAAAAAATGGTAGGAAGGAAGGTCTCATTGAAGAGAATTCTTGATCAAAAGAAAAGGACCTGAGGTTTAATCATGAGGCACCATCCCTGGCCTAAAAATCTCCTTGAATCAGGGTTTCTTTACCTACAGTTTAAAGCATTGATTGATACAAGCTGGCAAATCACCTGGTCTCCTTCGATTAGGGTTTTGATCAAAAGTCAATACAGTTGACTTTTTAGTCAACAATTAATCAGAAGATGATTGTATTAAGGAAAATAGATGGAAGTCCATATGGAAGTGTGCAATTGATTTCACTTGGTGAATGATTGATTAGAAGTGGAATCGGGAACTGATTAATCGGGAAATTCATCTAAAACTGGAAAAGTCAGGAAAGTTGACTTTTTGGGTCAAAGTCAAAGGCAAGTGTTAAATGTTGACTTTTAGTGGAAATAAAATCAGAAAAGTCAAAGAAATGTGAAAAATCAAGAAATAATCAAAAGTTGCCATTTTTGGAAGTTGGTTAAAGTGATAAATTCCAAAAGAGGAAAGTTCTAAAACTTAGAAAATATTTTGAGTTTTTAGAATGATTGATCAACATACTTCATGACCAATTCACACGTGGCTAGAGGCACTTTCTAGAAAATATTTCAACATCAAAGTTGTTCAAATCATGGCCCTCTACAAATTTGTAGTTGGAAGTTTTTTCATTTGAAGCTTGGATCAAGAGATATTGAGGTTTGAAGTTTGAAGTTTGAAGTTTCAAATTGTTTCAAGTCATGGTGTTAGGCAAAATTCTGGGCAGCGTGACACATTTCATCAAGCATGTGGTGTGCTGACTTTGAGGTTAATTTTGGAGAAATATGAAGGTCCATAAAGTACAAACTTGGTATGCATCTTTTCACCTCCATGTCCTCTATCCATTGAAACAAGAACCAAGTCAATTAGGTGAAAATTGGATTATCTATGAAGCTCCAAAGTCACACTCTCACAATGAGCAAAGCTATGCTTCTGGCTGGGCAGAATTCTAGGTCACGCGTGTGCATTCTTACAAACACCTAGCGTGCCATTTTGAACATCAGTTTTAAATGTCTACAAATCTCCAATGGGATCAATCTAGGTATCAAATTACTCCCTGCCATGTCCTCTTTCCGAAGAGCTACGGATTGTAACAATTGAGTATATATGGACTAAGGTAGAGACATCCAAAGTCGTGCCCTAGCTAAGTCATATCTTGGCCATGGGAGTGAGGTCAGGCCAAGTCATGCGCGCCAGCAATCATACTATTGTGCACCATCAATTTCCATACAATTTTTCTTGCACTTCTAGGCCCCATCTCAAGACACCTTCAACATCAAAATTAATCTACCCTATGTCCTCTTTGTTTTAATCACAAAATTGAAACAAATGATGGCATATGGGTGAAGTTGTATGCACACAAAAGTAGCATCTTAGACAAGTTTGGTTGGTAAGGCTCCAAGTCAAATCCCTTACAAAATGTGTATGGCCAGCCACTTGCATTACTCAATAAGAACCATGCACCAGGTCATACATGAAAGCCTATCAAAACCATACCACAAATGCACATAACTTGCACCTTAAGTGTTAGAGAAACTAAACTCTACACTTGCACTCAACATACACAACCATGCACTCAACCTATATAAACTAGAACTTGTCACAAAATCACACACGTTTCATCTTTTTCATCTTTCATTCCAGAAACTCTCTCATCTCTCTCTACTCTCTCCCTCTCAAAGAGTTTGTTACAAAACTCTAACAAAATCCATAAACGAATCACAACTATTCATCCTCCATGGATCTCCATCACCAAACTCTCATCCTCCATGGATCTCCATCACCAAACTCTCAACCTTTATTGATCTTCATCATCCATCACCTCAAAGCCATCTCTCTACCACTGCTCTTTCTTTAATCTTCATCACCACTGCAATAATCACCACGCCTTCATCCTCATAAAACTTCCATCATCTTAAGATCATTTCCTCACTACTGCAACAACATCATCATATTCAAGACTCAGCGCATTGGATCATTGCTTGTAGGATTCTCTGTGCTCCTTCAGGTTAGATCCCTCAACTTCCTTAGCATCTTAGATCACATGTGATATGCCAGGGAGTATTTGTGATACATGCTCGTGTGTTTTGATTCTTGATGAGTGAACCTGGTTTGCTCGAAATGATCGTTGTAAGAGCGTTATAAGCATTTGTTTAAGTCATGTGAACGGTTAGAATCATATTGAGGTATTTAGCTTAAGCTTTGGCGTTGGTTGTTCGCGTTAGGGTTTAAAAAGTGTGCTCGGTTTGAATTTTAGAGGAAGGGTTAAGAGAAACCAAGTATAGATCTGAATTCAGCATGAAAATTGGAGCGGAAAGGCATAAGCTTTCGTTATTTCTGGAAAAAAATGCATCTCCGCCGTACTCCTCACCGGAGAAGACGACCAGAGCGGTGCTCCGGCGTCTGTGATCCTTTGAATGTTCCTCCCCTAAATAGCATACGTGGCGCCCCGTTATTGGCTCATTTTCCCAGCTTCTTGCATTTCATTATTTCCCATATGATTGGATTCCCACGCGTTTCATTCTGATTGGCTCGTGGAAATTTTTTGTTTTATTATACTTAAGTCACACTTGACCAATTGATAAATGTTTAGGGGAGAATAATTCATCACGTTACCACATAATGATATCACATGAAATAATGAAAATGAGATAACGAGAAAGAGGACTTGGGCCGCGCGCAATTGGGTTTGTATTGTTTCCTGGATCACACCCCTATTTCGCTAATACACACGCACTTTCTGGACTGGGCCTTAGCGCCACTGACTTTCCACACCCCCTGTTTTAGGCCCAATTTTTGCTTATAACTAATTTCTGTTCATATCAAAATTGCGGTTACACCCCCTGGCTTGCTAAGATGTTAATTTTGTTTTAATTTTGTTTCTTCATAATTTTTGCCTCATTAATCATTTTCTTTCCAAATAAAAAATGTATAAAAAATATGTTTAGATATTTTAGGGTGTTTAGATTTTGTCAATATTTTTGTGATTTTTTTTCTAATTGTTTTAGTAGCTTTAATAAATCATTTTGTTCATGTATGCAAATATCTTTTGGTTTTAATTCCTTTTGTAAATAAAATTGTTAATTGACTTAGGATTAGAGTTTAGTCTCGATTTTTTGTGTGAGCTCAGTTAACATGTATAGAATTGAATATTGTTTCTTCTTAGATTTTAATTCTTAACTCTTAATTAGATTTTAGTTTCTTTTAATTGATCTTGTTTTCATGTATATTTTTAGACTTGTTTAACATAGTTTAGTAGTTAGAGATTAGGCTTTCTATAACAATAACTCTAGATTCAATCAATCACAACCCGATGACTGGATCAGGGACGAAGAAGCGAAATCGAGGGCGGCCGCCAAAAACTTCGGTGCCGTTGACTCCGGTGATTCAACCAACTCCGTCAACCGGTGAACCTGCAGCTGCACCGATTGTTACTGCTGACGAAGGCGTTGTGGCGGAAGAGAGAGCAGAGGCACAACCTACTGAAACCCTAGAATTGCAGAAATCCACTGAGGAACCTCCAAAGAATGTGACTACGGAGATGAAGGATCCTCCAAAGAATGTGTCTACGGAGATGAAGGATCGGAAGCTTTGGGTAGATGTACTATTAGAGAATCGTAATCCTGCAAAAGGTTTGGTGATGCGATACATTGCCCCAACGATTGTTGATGGAAGAGTGGAGATTGAAATTGATAATGAAGATGCAGAGCGTGAAATACAATATTGGAGGAATTCACTCATCATGTATGTGTTAGGTGAAGATCTCAGTATGAATGCGGTAAAGACCTATATGATGAAGACATGGAACTATGTGCAATTGCCTGATATCTTCTTCCATGATGAAGGGTACTTTATTCTTATATTCAAATCAAGTGATGATATGGATGCAATCTTGATGAATGGTCCATATTCCTACAGAGGTGTGCCAATGATCCTTAAGGAATGGAGAGCAGGTTTCAACCTCATAAAGGATATGATGAGAACGATCCCTATTTGGATAAAATTCCCTATGCTACCTTTACATCTTTGGGGAGGATCGAATCTGAGCATGTTGGCAAGTGCTTTTGGAACTCCTATTGTGACAGATGAGTGCACTGCTAGCAAACTTAGAGTGTCATATGCTAGAGTGTTAGTGGAAGTGGACATAACTCAAAAGCTATTGGAAGAGATAGTTATCAAGGATAAGGAGGGGAATGCTGTTATACAGAAGGTTGAATATGAATGGAGGCCAAAGTTTTGTGAAAAGTGTCAAGCAGTGGGACATAAATGTGAATTCAAAAATAAGAAGAAGCAATGGCAGCCTAAGAACAAAACTATCCCAGTTGAAAATCAGCAAGAAGCTAAAGAGGAAGAACAGCCAGAAGCTAAGGAGGGAACTGCTGAGGTAACTACTATTCCTAATCATACTAGTTTATTTGATGAAACTATCTGGACTGTTATAGGAAAACATGGTAGTGGAAGAGGGAAGTCTAATGAGTATGCTGGAACTTGAAATCAGATCCACTGTGAAAATGGCTATGGGGTACTAGGGGATGTGAGTGAGCCTTTAGTTGCCTTTGATAGGGGACAATGTTAATTTCATGGAATGTTCGGGGGCTAAATAAGATTGGGAAGATAAGAGAGGTTAGCTCCCATCTCTCAAATCTTCACCCAATGATTAGTATATTGGTTGAAACAAGAGTAAATGAGAGTAAAGCTAGCAAAGTTAGAGAGAAACTTAGTAGAGATGGTTGTTTTATTGATAACTATAGTTCTCACCCAAATGGTAAAATCTGGATAATTTGGGATGACAATAAAATTGATTTGAGGTTAATTAACAGCTCAAGCCGACATATCCACTGTGGAGTTTATACAGTTACTGGTGAGTTCATCTACTGGCTGACTGGAATATATGCTCATAACCAACTTGATAAGAGGAAGAACTTATGGAAGATCATTACTAATATCCACAACACTCAAACTGGGCCTTGGTGTGTGATTGGCGATTTTAATAATGTTGCAACTGCTCAGGACAGAATTGGTGGGAAAATGGTTAGCAATAATGAGTATAGTGACTTGATTAGAATGATGCAGGATACAAATCTGGCTTAGATGGATAGTGTGGGAGACTACTTCACATGGTCCAATAGGCAGGCTGTTGGAACTATCTATTCTAGGATAGATAGAGCTATCTGTAATGTCGATTGGTTTATGCAGTATAGCAATTATGTCCTTAGTATTCTACCTCCTAGTTTGTCTGATCATTCTATCTTGCATATAAGTGGTCCTAATGATATGAAGCATACAAATCAGTTTAAGTTCAATAATCACTTGTTGGACTTAGAGGGTTTTCAAGAGATGGCCAAAGTATCTTGGGAGAAATCAGCCAGGGGTCCCCCAATGCATAGATTGTGGTTGAAGCTTAGGAGATTGAAGAATGATGTGAATATTTTCAGTAAACAAGCTGGTAATATGAAGATCAAACTGAATGAAGCTAGAGATAGTCTTCACCAAGCTCAAAGTGACCTCATGAAGAATAGACAGGATGGCAGCATCATTGAGAGGATTAAGAAGCTGTCTGAAGATATAATCAAATTCCATGATCATGAAGAAGCTAGACTTATGCAGAGGGCTAAAATTAGCTGGATTAGCCATGGAGATGAGAATTCTAGATACTTCTTTGCTCACATCAAAGCCAGGTATAATAGAAATTGTATTAAATTCTTACAAAAAGAGAATGGTGACATTGAGACTGATCAAAATAAGATTGAGAAAGAGGTGGTAGATTTTTATAGGAGCCTCATGGGTGACAAGGTGAGCAGAATAAAACATATGTATGTGGAAGCTATGAGGGAGGGGAAGGACCTTGATATGGAGCAGAAAATGTATCTTGGTAGCAATGTTACAATTAAGGAAATAGAGGATGCTGTTAAAGATATTGGTGATAATAAATCTCCTGGCATTGATGGTTTCAGTGCTAAGTTGTTCAAGCAGTACTGGCATTTTATGAAGGAGGATATTAGAGATGCTGTAAGTGAGTTTTTCAGGACAGGAGAAATGCATAAAGACTTCAACAAAACTGTGGTAACCCTTATTCCTAAAGGTGAAAGTGCTAAGAGTATCAAGGACTTTAGGCCTATAGCTGGATGTACAATTTTCTTAAAAATTGTATCAAAAATCTTAACTGCTAGGCTGAGGAATGTTTTGACAACTATTATTGGTAAAAATCAGGCTGCCTTTGTTGCTGGGCAGGATATCCATAATCACATCCACCTTGCTTATGAGCTCATTAAGGGTTATGATAGGAAGAATGGCACACCTCGATGTATGCTCCAAATAGACCTTCAAAAGGCCTATGATATGGTGGAATGGGGAGCTTTAGAGAGTATCATGAAGGAGTTGGGATTTCCTAGCACTTTTATCAAGTGGATAATGAATCTGGTTACCATTGTATCTTACATATTTAAAGTAAATGGCAAGCTTGCTAATCCTGTTCAGGCTAAAAGAGGGATTAGGCAGGGTGACCCTGTCTCACCTATACTCTTTGTGATTATGATAGAGTATCTGAACAGGTGTATGTTGAAGATGCAGAAAAACCGTGATTTTAAACATCATGCAAAATGTGGAAATCTGACTCTGACTAATCTTGCATTTGCTGATGATATCCTCCTTTTCTGCAGGGGTGATGTGACATCTATTGATCTGTTAATGAGTTCCTTTAACAAATTTTCAGACTCTACAGGCCTTATCATTAATCCAAGGAAATGTAAAGTTTTCTATGGTAATGTTGATGAAGATAGCAAGAAGAGAATCAGTTGTGCAACAGGATTTGATGAAGGCAGATTTCCAGTTAAGTACTTGGGTGTTCCTCTTAGCAGTAAGAGGTTAGGCATCATTCATTACTTGCCTCTCATTGATAAGATAACTGCTAGGATTAGACATTGGTCTTCCAAACTGTTAAGTTATGCCGGAAGAATCCAATTTATCAAGAGTGTCATTGGTGCGATTACTCAGTACTGGATGTTAAATTTCCCCCTCCCTAAGGCTGTGATTAAAAGGATTGATACTATTTGTCGCATTTTTGTGTGGACTGGGAAAACCGATATGAGCAGGAAAAGCCCCGTGGCTTGGAGCAAAGTCTGCAGCCCTATTAAGCATGGTGGACCGGGCCTTATGAATTTAACAGTTTGGAACAAAGTTACCCTTCTAAAATGTCTTTGGAATATCTGCAAGAAGAGTGATAATTTATGGATTCAATGGGTTCACAAAGTGTATCTTAAAGGCAGGGATGTGATGAGTGTGGATATAGGAAGTAACTGGACTTGGATCATCAAGAAAATAGTAAAGTGTAAGATGCTTGTAGATGCTATCAGTCAGCTCTGGAACCATATGAATAATGTTTGCAAGTTCTCTATGCGAAAAGTGTATAATTGCTTGATGGATGACACTATTGTACCGTGGTTTTCCTTGTTGATGCACAACCTGGCTCGTCCTAGAGCTTGTTTCACTGTGTGGCTGCTCTGTCATAATCATCTCCCTACTAAAGACAGGTTGTATCGGTTTGGCATTATTGGGAACACTGTGTGCAGTTTATGTGGTATGGAGGAAGATAGTGCAAACCACCTATTTTTCTCTTGTCCTAAAACAGCTGAAATATGGCAAGGAATTCTGAATTGGTTAGGCTTATGCCACATTCCTCAGGACTGGAATCATGAGTTGCAGTGGATATTGGCAAGAACAAAAGGAAAAGGGTGGAGAGCAATGATCCTTAAAATGGCAGTAACTGAAATAATTCATGAAACTTGGTTGTTTAGGAACTCTAAAGTTTTTAATAATGACACGTATAGGAACTATACAAAGGAAAGAATTATTGATAGCATTGTATATAGAGGGTGGAGAAATAGGAAAATTAGATTGCATAGTGCAAATCTAATGGTATAGGTTTTTTGGTTAATGGCTGAATCCATTGGATTGCCCATGTTTGTAATGGTTTTTTGAATTAATATATTCTTTTGGTTAAAAAAAAAATAACTCTAGCTTTAGAAATTAGGATAGTCTCCCCCCCCTATTTCATTCCTTTTACTTTTCAACTTTAAAAAACCTAATAAATATTGACGAAGATCATGCTACTATTTTTTTTCATAGTAGGAAAGAAATGATTGGGGCGTAGGCCCCGGTGTATTTCTTTTTTACTTAGCGGGAGAGAAATGATTGAGGCGTAGGCCTCAGTGTATTTCTTAACCTCTATTTAGAGAAATGATTGAGGCGTAGGCCTTGGTGTATTTCTCTAAATACTCAAACTCTTTTTTGTATGATCTAAGTCACAAATAAATCCCCTTAAAAAACACCAAGCAAAAATACTCAAAATACTTAATAAATGATCAGATTTAAAACAAAGTAAGGAAGTGGTGCGAAGCCTTGTAGTGGGTTTTGTCATCATGGAATTACATCAAAAAACACAAACCCATGTTATTTTTCTTCTAAGAACAAGTTAAGTCCATTCCATACTTAGGCGTGTAAGTCTCCCAGGGTCGAGCATCGTGGATTGTGACCTTAACCTCTGTTCAACTTGTTGATGTTCTGCTATGTAGAATTGTCTTATTTGCATCCATGCTTGGCTAAAACATAATAGCAGCTGAAAGTAATAGTGTATAAGTCTTGCAAATATGAAAAGAACAAAACAGGTACTAAAGCAAGATGTTATATGGAATGTCATGACTTCAACCATGACATCGCGCCTGCAGAACTGGAAGAAAGATTCAGTTTGGTTTAAAACAAATATAGAATATTCTATGTGAATATTATGTAATCCTATGTGGCACATATTTAAAGGTCAAAAGAATAATTGAAGAATCAGATCAGAATATTGAAGATTCAGAAAGAATCAGATCAGAAGATTGAAGATTCAACAGTTTCTAAATTAGGAAACTCAGGATTAAAAGACCTTATTTGTAGCAGAATATTTTCTGTGATTTGTAACAGCCAGAGTGCTGCGATTTGTAAGTCCAAGTCCAATTGGGATCATGTTATAAATAGGAAACTTTGTAACCTAGTTTTGTAAGCTAGCCAAGTATTATCAAGATGTAGTCATTAGGGTTAGCCGTGTAGGTGAACCACCCGGTGTGTGGGATGGTCACTAATTTGTGCCTCAAAACCTGTAGGTGAGAGGTTTAGTGTAATCACTCAGAAGTTGTGAAGCAATGAGTGAATGTGTGTTCTTGGAGGAAGCTTGTAAGCAACTTCAAGATTGATATTGTGTTTATTTGTGTTTAGAGTGTTGGGAATTAGGCTGTCGATGCAGTGGCTGAGTTGTTAACTGCTAGACCTCATTGCTATGATTGGAAGTGTTTTTCTATCCTTCAGCCTTGACATCCCTAACCTTGTCCATAGGAATCTCTACCTGAGGGTCTTCAATAGCAACACTCTTTCCCTTTCTTCTCTTGAGTCTTTCTGCAACTCCAGGTTTAAGATGATTTGTTAGAAGATCATCCTCTGAAGACAACTCATCTAGTTTAATTACATCACTAAGCACACACACACACACACACACACACATCTTCCTTCTTTTTGCTTCTTCTCTCAAGGATAAAATCATCACTAACAGGACTGTGAGTAGATTTACCCTTGGAACTAGTCCCTGTTCCAGAATATGTTTGAACATTTTATCCATCATATGACTTAATTCCAGTCAGAATGGAGGCTACCATCCTCATAAGTTGCTTATCTGTTTCAATCATTTTGGCATGATCAGGATTTTCTAAGCTTTCACTAGCCCTAGAGGCCTTTGTGTGCTTTGACTTATCTGCCCTAGAGGCCCTTCTAGGTATAATCTTACTGAGAGAAGTTGAATACTTACCAGAGAGTTTATCCTTCTTAGGGGTAGCAGAGTGTGCTTCCTCCAAAATGAGTTCCACCATAGTTAGGGGAACAATGTTCAGCATAAGATCAGATAAATTGATCATCTGAAGAGGATCCTCACCCATAGGAGACGCATCGTGGTTACCGGACTGAGTTTGCCTGGAATTAGAAGAAGAATGTTGGGAAATTGTTGATTCGACACAAGGGTTTGTTAGCACTTGGGATAGAGAACAAGGGTTTCTTGAGGAATGTTTAACGGTCTTATTAATTTTTTTTGAAAAATTAACAAGACTTAGTCCACCAATTTTCCCTTAATGGACTTGGGCCAAACAAATATAGTTTGAATTTTTGTATGAACTTTTCAAATAGCATTAATTGCTATAATTCCTCAAACTTATGGATACAAAATTTCCTTTTAACCTCTTTGGGTAGTATACCTTTTTCGTCATTGTTGAAGTAGGTATTAGCATGTCCATGGCCACGTTCTTTGTATTTAGTGAAGTTCTTAGCAGCATTTAAGTACTTAGTTATTCCCCATTGAATGTTGTCTTTAGACACAACATTCCCAATGTTTTTACAAGATGTCGTGACATGTTGTGAGACATTATCCCTTTTTGACTTGTCTCTAAAGGTATCACTGCTAGTTGTGTGTGGCTTAATATTATCTAGAGGTTTCTGGACATTTGTATTATGTCGAGAACCACCATCTTGTATATATCTTTCTTTATTGGTAAAAGATCTGAAAGAGGTTTTGGTTATGGGGGAATTCACAACCTTGTGGATTTCCAATTTCTCTTGAATTTATCAGCACAATTTCCTTTCTTAGAATGAGGATTCAGTCTAGGGTAGCCATATATTCTATAACAGAAGAGTTTTATATGACTAATCCTCCCACAATAATGACATCTCCACTTCTGATGCCTTCCTCCCGAGTCTTTCTTTAGATGTTGTTGATGTTGTGACATCTGACTAGATATCTTTTGTTTCCCTTTACCTTGTATAACCTTCACTCTAGTTTCGAGATTGTTAGATTGAGTAAAATCATTCAAAACCTAAGAGGTACAGTCACTAGACTTAGTTATACTCTCTAGTTCAGATTTGAGCAACATCACTTCATTCTGAAGATCAGAGATGACAGACAGGTACTTCACCTTTTCTTCATGGAACTGTGTCATGGCTTTATTCTGAGCCTCTACATGTTGACAAATTTTCTCACTCTTGAAACATAAATCTCGGTAGGTATTTGCAAGTATTTCAAAAGTAAGCTCTTCATTGTCAGATTCTTCATCATAGACTTTAGTTAGGGCAGTAACACATTTAGCCACTTCATGTCACTTTCAGAGTCATCCTCTAACCAAGCAACAACAAGACTCTTCCATTGCGTCTTTAGATATGTGCGACACTCATTTTTACTGTGTCCAAATCCTCCACACTCATGACACTGAAAACGTTTTTCTCGATGAGACATATCTTTAGTCTTAGAGTTTTTATAACCATCCTAGTTTTTACTGATGTCGAGAGACTTGTTCTTGACATCTGATCTAAGTTTCCAGTCCATCTTATTAAGCAGTTTGTTAAATTGTTTGCTCAATAAGACTATATCTTCTGAAAGAACCTCACCTTTGTCGGTGTGGGACATAGGTGTCAAACTTCTCTTCTTCTCAGACTTCTCATCATATCCCATTTCAAAAGTTTGAAGAGATCCCATGAGATCATCCACTTTCATGATGTTGATATCTTGGGCTTCCTCAATAGTAGCGACCTTCATGTCAAACCTCTTGGGTAGAGACCTGGAAATTTTGCTGACCAACTTGGCATCATATATCTTTTCTCCCAAAGCAACAAAGACATTGGCAGTGTCCACAATATTCATGTGAAAGTCATGAATCCTCTCATCTTCTTTCATTCTTAAGTTTTCAAAATTAGTAGTAAGAAGTTGAAGTCTTAACATCTTTACCTTGGAGGTTCACTCATGTGCAGTTTTCAAGATCTCCCAAGCATCTTTGGCAATATTATAGCCACTGATCAGTATGAAGATGTTCTTGTCAACACCATTGAATAGGGCATTCAATGCTTTGGAGTTTCCCAAGGAATTTGTATAATTTGTATCATCCCAGTATGCTTCCTCCTTGACGACCATCTTGTCGTCCTTGTCTTAAACCTCATAAAGACTCCAACCCTTGACAATTGCTCTCCAGGCTTTACCATCTATAGATATCATGTGTGCTTTCCAATAGTCATTGTTGGTTCTATCAAGAATAGGTAGTCTATTCAAGAACCCTCCTCCGTCCTTGTCCATTGTACCAGAGAGTAACTTCCCTGAATCTCACCCAAAGTCAGAGCAGGATGCCTGCTCTGATACCAATTGAAATTCCAGCGTTCAGATCACAGATGTCCTAAAGGATGTCGAGACAACATTTTCCAAACACAAACAATGAAAAGGTATAAATGTGTAGTGCATAAACAATAAAGAACACAAGTAAGTGTTCATCCAATTCGGTATCAACAATACATACTCTGGGGGCTACCAAGCCAAGGATAAGTCTACTATAAAAGTATCAATTCGAAGCTAAACTCCCCCGTTTACAACTCCTCACTTAATCACTACCCGTGCTAACTTGTACCTAAGATTCACCTAGGTATGAGGCCCACCTCTAATCCCCCTCAATCCCAAACGTGATAACAATTACAAATATTAGAAGACACACTTCTAAAACATAGTCACCCAATGCTCTAAAACTTATGAATGAACACATAACTTACAACTCAATGAAAACACCAAACTCTTCTATCAATATGATATAGGAGTGGCTCATAATAGACAAAACTGCACAAACCTTAACACACTGCAATGTAAGTTCACCAAAAGAATAGGTTTGATGCTTGAAATATATAATTGAATTGTAGGTTTATCTTTTTCAATGACAAATTAAATATATATAAATAAATTGGATTACGAGTCTCTACCATGGGCGGATCTACACTTAGGCTAAGTGTGGCTATAGCCACACCAAAATTTTTCATTTTTTCCCATATATATATATATATATATATATATATATATATATATATATATATATATATATATATATATATATATATATATATATATATAATCTCTTTTTTTTTCTTCTCCTAATATTTTAAGAGTGAAGACCCATTTTGGTCCCTCACAAAAACTTCAGAACCCAAATTAGTCCTCCACAAAAAAAAGGACCCGATTTAATCCCTTACAAAATATAACCGGGTCATATTAGTCTTTCTGTAAATATTTGTTTCAAACCGGTTTTTTCTTCTACTTTTAAACCGTGACTGGACCGCCAAGTCGTATTTTATTTTTTATTTTTCATTTTTTAAATACTAAATTGATTTTTATTTTTAATTTCGATTTTATTTTTAAACAATTCATATTTTAAAATATAAAAATTGATTTTTATTTTTAATTTTGATTTTATTTTTAAACAATTCATATTATAAAATATAAAAAAAGATAAGATTTGTTCTAAGAAGGAATCGAACTCAAAACATTTAGGTCACTCCTATGCCTTTACCACTATGTCAACATACATTGATGACAAATAATTGTCATGATTTATAGTAATATTAAACAATTCTGAATTTAAAACAAAAAACATAAATTTTGGTACCTACAGGGTCTCAAACCCAAGTCCTTTCAAATTAAATAGTAGTCACTTTATTGTAAATATGAAAAGTAATCTAAGAGGGGTTGCATGAATTAGATTAATTGATATTAGTGAATTTTTCTCGATAATGAATGTTAACAATGTTTTGATTTTTTTGAAACTATTATAACAATTTCGAAAAAAATAGAACAACATTGCTAACATTCATAATCGAGAAAAATTCACTAATACAGATTAATCTAACTGATTCACCCGCTCTTAAATCACTTTTCATATTTATAGTGACGTGACTATCATTAAATTTGAAGGGACTTGAGTTTGAGACCTCATGGGTACAAATTTTATATTTTATATTTTAAATTTAGAATTGTTTAATATTACTATAAATCATGCGAATTATTTGTCACCAGTGTACGTTGGCATAGTGGTAAAGGCATAGGATGTTACCTAAATGTCTTGAGTTCGATTCCTTTTCAGAACAAATCTTATCTTTTTTTGTATTTTTAAATTTGAATTGTTTAAAAATAAAATCGAAATTAAAAATAAAAATAAAAATCAATTTAGTTTTTAAAAAATGAAAAATAAAATACGACTTGGCGGTCCAGTCACGGTTTAAAAGTAGAAGAAAAAACCGGTTTGAAAAAAATATTTACAGAAAGACTAATATGACACGGTTATATATTGTAAGGGATTAAATCGGGTCTTTTTTTTTGTGGAGGACTAATTTGGGTTCTGTAGTTTTTGTGAGGGACCAAAATGGGTCTTCACTCATATTTTAAAAATGAGATCGATTATTAAATCAATGAGGGTGAGTCACTGGTTTGTTGGTCAAATTACTAGGTCATTGGTCAAACGGTATGACTAAATCGGATCAAATTGAATAATTTCATTGATTAAATAAGATAACTCATTAAATAAACTGATCTCTCTAACAAAACTATATAGTTACTAAAACAATCGAACCACCCGACTTGATCTGTATAAAACCACGACACCTACCAAATTGCGAAATTTTAAAATATCATAATTTTACAAGTTTATTCTTTAAATTCAACTTCTAAACATAATCATCACACACAACAAACTAGTATAAAATACAAATCAAAATAAATTTTGCACAAAATATAATTGTAACATAAATTAAATAATAAAATAAGTGTTGTGTCTAATAAATTTAATTCTAAAGAGGACAAATTGTTTCAAATTAATTTTGAACAAAATCTACTTATATTTATTTTTAATTTTTTTATCTAAACGATGTCATTTTATTCGAAAAAACATGTAATATATCGATTTTCCAAAATCATCGGTTCGTCGATTTTTACTAGTTTTGATCAATTCAAACCGATTCAATCCAGCAGTCAAATCAGACTGACGACTCTTCCAATTCTCGGCTCGTCTGACTGGTGCAGTCCTGTTTTTATACACTGTCACCACCTCTTAAATTTATCTACTACTTTTATAATTGCTAATCATTCATATTTGGTAGATGGTTTTCATTGTAAATATATTGTTGCTTTAAATATTATTATTTTTTATTTTTAATAGAATATAATTTATAATTTTTTATAGGGTTAATAGTAATTTACCTCCATGTAATATGAGCATGTTTCGGTTTACCCCTCACCATTGCCAAAAGGTAGGGAGGGAAAAAAAGCTAAATTCGCTAACATTACAGGGTGAATTACTATTAATCCTTTTTTATATTTAGCCACACCAATCTATAATGTCTGCGTCCGCCCCTGGTCTCTACATAGGTGAAAAAGAATATGGGAGCACCACATGTACCTCACAAAATTATCACCCCCTCCCAATAAGGCCAAACAACCAAAAAGTAAGAAATAACACAGGCAAAAACCAAAAAAGGGCTTCTAACACCAAGATTGGAGACACCCAGTAATAAGACGAACACAATAACCCCCTGACTCCTAAAAGAGAATCATAATGCAATACCACCTATTGCAAACAAACAGGGCTCTCTGGACTTGGATGACACACCCAAAAACCTTTACATGTTTAGACGTATAGTTGGTTCGGACAACGACTCATCAAAAGTACAATGATAATTCTTAGTCTTACAAAATACGACATTAAGGACGAAAAAAAAAATCATCTTATCCACTATCTCCTCTTCGGATAGTATGTTGTCTAAAAACATGAATTGTATGAAATCCAAAAATGACTAGTTGAGTTAAATTCATTCCCCTCTTGCTTATGTTATTTTCTTCATTTTGCATATTTTTTAATTAATCATACGAATCATGTAACAAACACAACACACAATGTATAGTGATGATATTTAAGTATATATATATATATATATTAGAAAATATTTCCATAGCTCTTTAATTCCTTCTTTCTTTTTACTTCATTTTTTATTTCACTTATCCTCTCTTTCTCTTCCAATCTCCCAACACACAATGTATAGTGATGATATTGAAGTATATATATATTGGAAAAAATTTCCATAGCTCTTTAATTCATTCTTTCTTTTTACTTCATTTTTTTTCATAGCTCTTTAATATTAATTTGAAAAAATGAAAAAATGATTATTGTCTTATATATATATATATATATATATATATATATATATATATATATATATATATATATATATATATATATATATATATATATATATAATATTAATTCTCAAACGCTAATAGAAATGAGTTAAACTGTCATATAAAATTAAATTTAAAAAATATTTTATTTTTACTTTTAAGAATTCCTTGTTTAATAAAAAACATCATTTAATTAATTCTTAGTAACATATTAACTGTTATGATTTGATATAAGCTTTTTAACTTACACTTGTTGACAATAGGTCCCCACTATAACATATAACTTTTTAGTAATTATTTTATATATAAGAAAAATATAAAAATATAAAAGTAAAATCTCACATCAATTAATTGGTGTGTGCAAATCTATCTAAGGGTTGCGGTGTGCACAACTGACATGTGCTTTCTCAATTTGATTTTCTAATTTTTACTCTTAATTAACTTTTAATATTGTGCGCTTATTTTTTATGTATCAAATATTAATTTGTTTTAATTTTGATGAACATACTTTTTTACAATGTTAAATAGATTTTGTAGAATTTTTTAAACAATTTTTTTATGATTGTATTTGAAAGAAGTTTATCTGTGTATAAAAGTATAGAATTTTTATCATGTTGAAAGGTCATAGGTATGTTATGTTAAAAAAGGGTGGAAAGAAGTATTTAAGGATAAGATATATTTATAAATATATCTTTATGATATTATGTGTGTAAATTATATTTACTGGAAGAGAATGACATACTTTTGGTTTAATTTTAAATAAATTAATTTACAATATGTTTTGTTTTTTCTAAAAAAGAATTATAAATTTTTAGAGATTTTCTAAAAATCTAACAATAAATTTTGTTTGTTGGATATCATAAAAATAGAAAAGATTTTTTATTCTATAAATTAAATTTTCCCTTAAATAAATTTATAACAAACCATCCTAAATTTTAAGTAATATAAATAAAAATGAATTGTTAATTCAGTTACAAATTATTTTTATTTAAAGATAATGCTATCTGCTCAAAGAGCATGTTAAGAAAATATAATGAGGATGAATCCTCTCCTGCTGAATGCATTTTTGCCATCATGCTATCCATGATTTAATGGATTCAAAATTTTGAAATAATATAATAAAAATAGTAATATTTTTTTAAAATAAAATGAGTGATGAGATTGTGACAGAACAAAGCATGACAAAAATGGCGGGAGAGGATCAAGATTCAAATATAATTAATAATTTTGTTTTGAATAAATAAATAAATAAATTATAAAATTTCTATTTTTCAAGTACAAAATTTCTACCTTTAACCCAAACATTTTATTTATAAATACCAATAAAACTAGGAAACCAAAATAACCTTAATGTTCATAATTCTCAGTGTTTTCTTTAACAACAAGACTAAGGATGAAAAAATATGATCTAGTCACGTTTCATAACTTTTCGAGTTTGTAAGTTGGATACTATCACATAACTGTGGAAAATCATATTAAGATGAAATTATTTACATAATCAAAGTTAGAGGTTTTTCAAATTTTAGTATCTTATTCTTAAATATTGAAATACTATGATATTGATTCTTGATTTTAGAAAGATTAGCAAAATATTGTGATCCTTTATTTTTAACGCCGAATAAGACGAGTCTTTTTAAAATAAATTGGGAACATCACCAAATAAAAAAGTTTAACTTCGTATTCAATAAATTGTTATATTTTAACAACCCTATTTAAAAATATTAGAATTGTTTAATTTTTGATTTTATTTGAAAAGTTGGTTTAATTAAAAACAGGTAAAAATATTGCACATTACCAAATGATAAAAACGACTAGGTATTTTTCGGAATTCGTTCATCCTCCCTGCTGGTAATTGTGTTTATCCCCAACAAGAATTTCTAGCCAAATGATAAATTATAATTGTGTTTATCCCTTAACAAGAATTTCTAGCCAAATGATAAATTAACACAATCGTTATATCCAATCCTTTTGGTGTATAACTCGGTCTTTTAACAACAACTCCTTAATATTTTAGGTGAATTTGAAACTAAAACAGCAAAAACGCTCATTAATTTCCAAATCACAAACTTATAATTATTTATTCTTGTAATGATATAATTTTATTGGGCTCCTAAGAGGGGCAAGTTACCCTACAAATCTATAGGCCACCCGATAAGCCATATGATCGCCTGGATTTAAGTAATGGGTCACCTAGATATGAGTAAAAACTTACTTGATTGGACCCCACTGTCCACTCACCTAGTAATTGTGGATGGTGACATGGAATCATAGTGACTAACTAAATAGACTCATTCAAAGAGATGAAAGCACATTGTTGTACCCCAATTTTGGACCCTGAGATCCCACCTCATTTTGTGCATAGTGTGATCATCATCATCATCATCATCATCATCATCCTTATCCATATTTCATTCACTAACAAAATATGCACACAAAAAAATAGAGAGATTGTGCTTTGCTTGTTTCCCAAGGTAGGTGGCCGATCAAGAGGCCCAAGCAAGATTAGGGTTTTAAGACCCACAAAGGAGTTCAAGCATTCTCATATGCTCAAATGATTATCCCCATCAAAATCAAAGTCTAAGAGTGGCTCAATTGAAGATCAACAACTTCCAATTTCATCTTGTGCACAAATTAGGGTTTTTGACCTAATTCATCTAGGGAGTTGACTTTTAATCAGGACATGGATCCATAGCTCAAACTATGATTCAAGGATCTCCAATACAAAATTATAATCCACTCATGTCATTCATTTTAAGAGGAAAGCTTGATTCAATAAAAAAATCACAAAAATACAATTCATTTGGAAAAAAGTCAACTATTTAAGACTGCCTTTGACTTTTAAGAAATTTGGTCAACCATGGGCTTTTGAAGATCAAAATCACCAAAATATGATTATTGAAGTCATTTGATCAAATAAAATCAAGAAAAATCAATCAAAAATAAAAAAGTCAACAAAACTCAAAGTTGGAAAATTCAAAGACTTAGAAAAATTCTAAGCTTTTAAGTGTTTTAGCTATAACTTCATGGGCAAGTAACTTCAAATTTCAAGTATGAAACTGAAAAAACTTCCAACATTGTCACATATAACTTTTTTCCCAAAAAAAGAATTATTTGAAAGTTATGGGATCATGAAGTTTCCAATAAAAGACTTAGAAAAATTCTAAGTGTTTTAACCTAGTTTCTTCTCAACTTTATGGACTTTTTCACCAAGATACAAGATGAATTTGAAGGAGAACCAACGACCAAAGTTGAAGAGTGTTGCAAGGGCTTTCCAAAGAGACCGTTAGCACAAGATTTCAATGCTTGAGCTAAGAGTTATGAATCTGTGAATAGGGCACCATAACACTTGACTTTCAAGCCATGAACATGAAGAACAAAGTTTCAAACTTATCCAAATCTGCAACAATCAAGCATTACAGGTCCTCTAACTTGTTGTAAGCACCATAATAAGAATATTACAGTTACTTTTGAGCTATAATCCAAGTGTTCTAAGCTTTGTCCAAATGTTCATTTCATTCATGTCTAAAATTGGTGACTTCCATTTTTATAAAGAAGCTTTACTCACAAAATCCATGCTCCTTGAGCTTCCAACTTGTTGCTTCTGCATAAACTCCACTAAAATATCAAACTAAGCATGTTTAAAGTATCCAACCACTCCAAGCATGCTTGTACTATCCATGGGAACCATGAATTTCTCATTTCTTCACCAAGAAGCAAAGTGACCTAACTTGAGCATGTGATATCCTACTGATCTGATTCCTTCATCCACAGACCCTATATCTTGCCTCTAAATAGAGACCAAAGTCTCTTGCATCAAACATACCAGAAATCTCCAAGTCACCCTCTCACTTGAAAGTCCATTTTTTTCATTTGCATTTCAATAGCCATTTCAAGTTCTAAGAGTTCTGAGTGTCAAACAACCTTTCAAACAACTTCTACACATCATTTAGAAGCTGTCCATCAAACCTCCATTAAAGAGCATATTTGAACCTTAAACTCAAATCTTTAGTTTTTCTTGAGCATTATCCAAACTACCAATCCAGATGCCTTCCATACAACATATAGAAGCTATCCAAACCATTGAATTACTTCTGTAACACCTGTAATCAAGCTTTCCATTTCACATTTTTCTGTTTTGCAGGTGCTATCGGGTTCATACTTCCAGGCTTGTTCAAGCTCAAGTAAGCATTCCAAAAGCTTCCCTAAGTTTCCAGGAAGCTATCCAGACCATTAATTCAGCTCTGTAACACCTCTAAGTTCAATTTCAATTTTCAGGTTTGAGAGGTAAAATCTTAAACTTGAACCCAGTGATAGAGGTACCATTCTAATTAAAACTTGATACCATTTGGTTCAAAATCATGTAAGGAATAAAAGCCCTAAGGTTTTAGGGATTGATTGTACTTATTTGTCATTTAATTTTAAATTGAAGTTTTAGGGTTCATAGCTTATTTTTGGAAATTAGAGAGTTACAGTTAAAATCAATTTGCAAAAGATACATGGTTGAACTCGTGGTTGAATGCTGAACATATTTGCTCTTTACATTTTTAAAAATGGTTGAGTAATGGGGAAGTTTGATTTTCTGAAATTGTTGTTGTTGTGTGTTCAACGAAGAAGATGAAGTGGGAAATTCCATTTTTCAAATCTGGTTTTATTTTATTTTTATTGCTAAGCGTGTGTTAAATGACTAATTGATTTGGCTTAGTTGGCAAGCGTGTTTGTGTTAAGGCTTTCGTGTATAGGGGTGTGGGTACGATCCACCCCTTTTACACTTTTGTTTGTTTATTTTGCATTTTCACCATTTACCACTTAACTTGATATATTATGTAGTGTTTGGGCCTTATAATCAAACACAAGCAGTTGGCCTAGTGGCTAAGCTTTTAACTTGTGACCTTGAGGGCGTGGGTTCAAACCCTTCCAAGTATAAAAGCTAATTTTAATCACTTGTTTCTTTCACATTTTTATTTAACTATAGTATTTTATTTAAAGTAGCAAAACAATTTATTTTTGAACCATTTTTTGCACACTACTCATTTAAGTTGTCTATTTTTATAATATAATTTAAAAATACAAAAATATTATTTATTTTATTATTAAAAAATTAAATCAAAAACAAGTCTTTTATATGTTTAAAAAACCCAAAAAAATCATTTCCTTTTATTATTTTTACCAAGTAAACTCTTGTATATTTTTGTGGGAACTATTCTAGGGTTAGGTTAGAATCGACCTTGACCATACCATGTTCCCTTAAATCAACTCTCTTTTAGGGTTTGGTCTTTAAATTACTTTTAAAATCAATTAGGTTTAGGTGTGTTTCAAAACCCTAATCTTCAAAACCCTAATTTGAAATCTTTGATCTTTAGCTTCACCATGTTAATATAACTTGTTTGCTTTGATCTCTCCTTGTTTGTGTACTTGTACATACTTGTTGATATTTTTATCATTGTATATTTATACTTTATTCATGGTATTATCATTGTATATACATACTTTGTTTACTAACCGACATGTATGAGATATCCATCCATCATCCATCATATTCATTCATACACAAAATGATTCAAAGGTATAAACATCCTTTTGCTCATCATCATTTGAGTTTACATTGATCTCTTTATTATACTCACTTGTTTACTTCTGTGACACATGTCATCACACACACACACACACACACACTTGAGATAATCATGATCGATTGCTTGAGTTGTTGTTGAAATATCCAAAGGAATGAGAATGTTAGTGACTAAAATTGTCAAGGTACTCAATCTCTCTTCTAAATATCTTCAGTGACACTCATATTTAGTGATGTCTTGATGTTTGTCACTAAATGTCACTTTTACCTACACATAAATTACTTTTACCTATAATTATATTTTATACATTAGAAAAATTTAAACAATTTTTTATTCTAAACAAACACAAAACTTTATTTTTACTATTACTAATTACTAATTAAAAAATTAACTTTTTTTTAGAAAAAGCAAATTGAATTAAAGGAATAACCAAGCACAAGCAGTGCACCAGGTTATTCAAAATAATGATACAAACTCTGTCTCTTTCGCAAGAAATTTACAGATCCCCCACCAACTAAAATACCTTAACAAACTTACTCTTATTCACCACCATCACTGATACAAAGTGGATAACAGAAATTTAAGCTAAATCAAAACAGATTATGATCAAAACTAAAACCAACAACAGACAAAACATGAAATTGCAGACATCTTTCTATGCTTTGATTGAATTCCAGAATTGCGACTAAGCCACCAAGTCATAAACACCACGCCCTATACTGTTTTCTGAATTCCATAACAGTCTGATGATTTTTAAATTCCATAGCACACAGACCAAAAATAATGGATACGTGATTGACGCATAAGGACCGTAGCCAGAACTCAGATGAATCCCACTTCCAAAATCCAGTGCAGCTCAGCCTTATCACCGAATGAGTATTATTTTCGCACCTACCTAAGAACTCTCAATGGATTCAGATGCCACTGCTGCGCATTGCATCGGAGCTCTATATGCTTGTTGCTTAACCACAACCATGATGTTCTTTTGACTCCTTCAAACATTTGTTCCACTGTTGTTTCCTTATTCTTGAAGATTAATGAATTTCTTGCTTTCCACATACTCCATATGCAGGCGAACCATATTGCTCTTAATCTTAGCACTGTATTTCTTTCGTTGCCGGCAAGCGTACCAAATTGATCAAAATGCTCCCAACCGTCGTTTGGCAGCACCGTTACCAATCCAAGCCATCTGAGAACGCGATACTATAAGCCTACATAAAAAGAACACTCAAAGAAAAGGTGAGTTCCCGTTTCAGCCGTGTCACACCCTCCCGTGCACCTGTTAATATCTTGGACTATGACTCCTCTTCAAACTAAGTTATCCTTGGTTGGCAGCCTGTTGTGAAATAGCCGCCATGCAAAATACAAAACCTTTGACGGGACCGACTTGACCCAAATCTTGGACCACTCCTTTGAGGTTTCAGTTCTGTTTTTCGCTCGCCGAGCCTTATAATTCTCCTTAACTGAATATTCCTCGGAGTTTTCACTTACCCCTATATCTAAATTGCAAATGTCCCTCCACCATAATGAGCTATTTTTGTCACTCGATCTAACTATACCCCCGGAGCCACCATACCGATCTACCAATGCTTTAATCCAAAGCCCACATCTTTCCTTTCAAATTTTCCATATCCATTTGCCTAGTAACGAAGAGTTAAAATCTCTTAGGTTCTTTAATCCCACCCCACCCTCTTCTATAGGTCTACATATTTTATCCCATTTGATCCAGTTAATTTTCTTCTCATCCTCACCTCCCCCCCACAATTTTTTTTTAAAGAATGATTCAAGTTTGGAAATGATACCTGAAGGAGCTTTGAAAAAAGATAAGAAGTAGACGGGTATTGCGGACAAGACAAATTTCAACAAAACCATTCTACCTCCAAAAGACAACTGTTTGTGTTTCCACATTGATAATCTAGATCTTACAACCTCCAACACCGGCTGCCACGTCTTCAAAGATCTTGGGTTGGCACCTATAGGAATCCCACGGTATTTGAATGAAATGCAGCCAACCTTACAATTCAGCCTTCTTGCGGCATCTTGAAGCCATCACTGACAAATATTAACTTTCAGGCCTGATATCATTTCAAATAACATGAGATTTGCCTTTATACTCCTTATTTTTCTCCATTTCTTTTCACCAAAAATTATTGTGTCATCTGCGTATTGAAGATGAGAGAAGCTTTCCTTTCCATTTTCAAATTTATATCCAGAAAATTTTTCCAGTTCAACTGCCCTTTCCATGAGACTGTTAAAACCTTCTGCCACTAGTAAGAATAGGAAAGGGGACAGAGGATCCCCTTGCCTTAATCCCCTACCTACCTTGAATTCGTTGGTAGGACTGCCGTTCACTAAGACTGAAACCGAAGCTGTTTGTAAACATTCCGAAATCCATCTCTGCCATTTCTCATGGAATCCCATCTTAGTCATCACTTCATCTAGAAATTTCCAGTCCACTGTATCGTATGCCCTTTCGAAGTCCACCTTAAACAGCACCACTTCTTTTTTCTTCTATTTTGCCTCATCCACTATCGCATTTGCGATTAAAATGCCATCCGTAATCTGTCTCCCCGATAAGAATGCTGTTTGTGTGTCTGAAATAATTGAGCCCATCACCTTTCTCAGCCTGTTTGCAAGTATCTTAGCAATTAAAAAATTAACTTAATTTTAATCACAAATTTTCAAACGTGTCTCGGTTCCTTTCATTTTCACTCATCGTCGCTCTCATTCGCGTTCTAGATCCTCCTCCGTTGTGTCGTTCCGATTCTCCTTCAAAGTTACATTCTCGACCTGTCTTCGCTGTTTCATTCTCGATCCGTCTCCGTCATCCCGTTCTCGATTCGCATCCTTGGTTCCATTCTCGATCCATCTTCGTCGCTCCTATTCTCAACATAGTTTTCGGCCCTCCGTCGTTGTTCTTGGTCCTAAAGCACCACCTTCAATGATAGAAAGTTAGGATTTATAATTTATGTATATTTTGTTTCTTATTTCTCAATTGAATTTGACTTCAAAACATTGAGTTTGGGTTTAGAGTTTAGGTGTTTTTAATGATTTTTCTATTGAATTCACCTTCAATGCTAATGATTTGAGATTTAGGGTTCTTGAGATAATTGTCATAATTGAATTTAGAATTTGTTGCCGCCTCAACTATGAAGGCCAGTTCGCTCTCCGTGCACATCAACAATTCGATGAAATGTCATTACTTTGTTTCTTCATTGCTTAATTTGATTAAGCTTTGAACCATTACTTTTGAATGTAATTTTCAATTAATAAATGGATCTTTTTTAGGCTTTCGCAGTTGTTTTTGAGGATGCCATAAGGAAACTTGGAGTGTGACATTTTGATGTTCAGATAACTAACTTAAGGAAACCTGATATTAGTCCAAAAACATATATTGCTTATGGGATTAGAGAAGAACTTAGTAGGGGAAATTTTGTAACAAAGCTTCACTGTGATATGTCAGATGCGGTATGCTTAAGCATTCTCAGCTTATCCTTCAGCATTGAATATTTTCTGCATATATGTTCATTCTTATTTCACTCTAAGAACCTACATTATTGAATCTAGGTTTACATATTGGACTGAAAAACATTGTTCGCAATACATCTTGCATGTGCTTCATTAATATTTTTCCAACTGCTTGTTCATATAGAATGAACATTCCTTTAGATGTTGAACGTAGAAACCATACCTTTATATTACACATTAGTTGTCTAAAAGGATATCATTATATGGTTAAAAAAATTATTTGTTAATATGTGTCACTATATGGTTAAAATCTATTTATAGTGTCAAATTTCAATTGGAAGCATATTTCCTTTTTATTCTAATTTATTGTTTAATTAATTGTCACTCATGGGTGAATATTTTGACCCATACAGCAGAGGTACAATTAACCGGTGATCAGCATTCGGTTATTCCCAAATTGAAAGAAGCACACAAGGCCCAAGATGAGAGAGAAAAATGTGCTCCAGAAAGGGCTGCTATATGCCCAAATAGTCGACTTTGTGACAACAGAGAACATGAAAACAAATAAGTATTAGAATGTAACTATAGAGAGAACCGTCCAATTGAAATCAGTGGAGATATGTTTCAAAATGACGTGTCCGAGGGTGGTACTTGTTACGTGATAGAATATTTTCTTTCCTTTCTCCCTTTGTCATGTACTCCATCCAAACTCAATTCTAAGCAAAAATAAGCAATTTTACAGATTAAGAATAATAATGATTAGCCTCATAAAATTTTCTTGATGTAATAAAAAACAATTGTACTTCTAAGTTGACAGAATTAAATTTACATAAAAATTTGTGTAGATGCTTTTAAATTGGCTGCATTTTGTGGTAAAATATTCTTGTGTGTGATGTCTTGACTAATGTCATGACACACTGTGTGTGGAATTGTGCAGGATTCTATGGTTGAGCTAATACAGGTTTTCATTGGATGTCATGCTCGATGTCATGACATCAGTATCTGACAGCAGTAGCTGTTACGTTTTAGTTATTATGTTTCCTTATTTATCTCAGACTACAATTTAGGAAACTTTATATTTTGTGTTGTATGATTTGCGCTAAAATATCTCGTACTATAACATATGTGAACACCCTGATGATTTGGAAATTAGGTTAACCCTAATTTATTTTTGGAAGGCCCAAGGCCCAAGTGCTGCTGCCTATAAGAAGATTGCAAATCCTACTTTCAGATGCAGAGGTTTTAACGTGAAGAATTATGTGTTTCCATTGTGTTTGTGTTCACGTGTTTTGTGTTAGTGTTAATTATACTCCAAACAATTGTCTCTTTGATGATTGTATTGGAATAGGGTGTTTTTGAGTTGTAATTGTTTTGTCACTCTAAGCTTTTAAGCATGCGTGTTGTGTCCCTTGATTGAAACTTGTAAGCAAGATCAAGACTTGTTTGAAGTGTGTCTTCATCCTGTTTTAATTGTCATTATTGTTATCACTGCTCTGATTGAGGGGGAGTGAGTGGGAACTCAGGTCTAGCACTAGATTGAAATTGCATTGGGTAGGTCTTAAGTGAAGAGTTGTAAACAGGGAAGCTTAGCTCTGAATTAATACTACTTATAGTGGATTTCTTCCCTGGCTTGGTAGCCCCTAGAGTAGGTGTTGTTGTACACCAAACTGGGTAAACAATCATTTGTGTTCTTTACTATTTTGTTTACTTTCTGCATAAATTCTATAATCAGTTCTGAAGTGGATGTCATAACATCCAACACGACATCGATCGTGAGTTACTAGAATTTTCAATTGGTATCAGAGCAGGCACTCTGCCTGTTTATTTCTGGGTGAGATCTAGGGAAAATAAATTCTGGTACTATGGACAAGGATGTAATAGTTTTTGGGAATAGACCACCCATTCTGGATGGATCAAACTATGACTACTAGAAACCTCGTATGGTAGCCGTTCTGAAGTCTGTGGACAGCAAGGCCTGGAGAGCTGTGAGCAAAGGATTGGAACATCCTACGAAGAAAGATAAAGATGGAATATATGTGTTAATACCCGAAGAAGAATGGAACAAAAATGAGGAAGAGTTGGCTTTGGGCAACTCCAAGGCTCTAAACGCTTTGTTCAATGGAATAGACAAAAATATATCCAGACTTGTGCAGCACTGTGAATTGGCCAAAGATGTGTGGGATACTCTCAAAACAACACATGAAGGTACATCCAAGGTAAAAATGTCTAGACTTCAGATGTTAACTACTAAGTTTGAGAATCTCAGGATGAAAGAGGATGAGACCATTCATGAATTCTACATTAATGTTCTTGAGATTGCCAATACCTCAGGAGCTTTAGGAGAAAAAATGTATGAAGAAAAGTTGGTAAGAAAGATACTCAGATCTTTACCTAAGAGATTTGCTATGAAGGTTACTGCTATAGAAGAAGCTCAGGACATTAGCAAAATGAAGGTAGATGAACCCATTGGTTCCCTACAAACTTTTGAGATGAGTATAAGTGACAGTGTTGAAAAGAAGAACAAGAGCATAGCTTTTGTATCTCTCATACCCCAAAATTTGCCCACACTTTTTAAAAGAAAAAATTCAAAATTATTTTTAAAATTGGATGTTTATAAAATCTTGGATTCATTTACTCTGACATCCTGAATTTTATAAATATTCGATTTAAAGTCTATTTTAAAATATAGTAGTTTAGTCTTAAATTGCTTATATTTTAATAAATAGAAAATGTTGGCCGATGCTTCATACACTTTAAATTGGCATTTTATTTCAAATAAATAACATAGTTCAGTTGATTAGGAAGTAAGGGTTGCAAACAAAAGATCACATCCAGTCTATAAAAAGGGCATCTCTCACTCTCTTTTGAATCAACAATTCTAACAATTTCTAAGTCTCTCTGATTCCTAATCTTACAATTTTTTTCACACACTACTCTTTCAAAAAATTCTTTTAAACATCATTTTTGGCCGATAATTTTTAAATGAGGTCGTCCAATTTATCTTAATATTTTTTAACTGCATGATGATTAACTGACGGTTTGTTTTTATACTAACAATTTTAACCTTGTGATTAATTTTACACCTTATCAAATTACATTAAAAAAACATTTGTTGTGTATAAACACTTACTAAGTCACTTTTCAACCAAGAAAACTCTCTCACCATTTTTTTTTGTTACGCCATGACATACCAACCCAACTTGTCATTTTATGGTCACAACCTGTACGAACCTTTTTAAGAAATCACTAGCTTTATATTTCAAATTTTCCTACATTCATTAACAAAACAATCGATCTAACAACAACACCACCAATGATATAAATACCAAAGCCATTCATACAATGTTACTGTAACATCAAATCCAAATTACTAATGTTCCAACCTCGTGAATAACCCACCTCTTTTTTCAAACCTGATCCAAAATTGTTACAACAATTAACTAATTTCAAACTATTGAAACTCGTACCATATCATGATTTTAAACCCAATTTCTAAATTCAAAAAGATGTTCAATTTCCTCCAAATACAATTAACATCAAGATGACAAAACCTTTTGCAATTTCTTGTTTGTTTTGTTTCAGGTACAGTAATAATCAAAGAACAAATGAAGACAAAAACTAAAGAAGCAGAATAAACACAGTGTTGAGTTTTTCCAATAAAACTTGGTCTAATCGAGTCGGATTCGAAAAACAAAGCTTCTCATTGCCGCAAATCCGGTCTCCGCGCGAACAACCTGCAACATCAACCATCGACACCACACCACCACTCGCATATCATCAAATCACCGCTCAACCACGACGCGACAATCACAAACGTCGTGAAGCACAGCCGCTGCTCCGACAAAACCACCATAACCGAGCAACACGCGAAACAACAGATCGCAAACGCATTCAAAAGCAACATCTCGACTCAACAACCTTCACACCGACTCAACTTGCAACATCGATTCAGATCCCCACGATGCAATCGACGTCCACACAAGATTGCAAGATCCGAGCCGCATTCGAGGTAATCTGAAACTCTTTTGCTTTGCCATGTTATATCCGATTTATGCTACTGGTTTTCGCTGAACTTGATTTAGAGCCTGGGTTTTCTTTTGTAATTTACGCGTCTTGGTCCACTTAGCTTAATAGGATGTGAAACTTTGTGTGAGTTAATTATTATGGATTCTGCACAAGATGGGTTTGTTTTTTTTTTTTTTTTAAATATTCGAAATAAGGATGTTCGTGTTTCAAAAACTGTAATGAACTGAACCAAATTAATGGTTCATGAAAACCACTTTAATAAAAAACCAATTAACTGTTAAAGCAGTTCCAATTTAATTTTAAATTGATTTTGAATCAGATTGTATCAAACGATCAATTTTTAGTTATAAACTGGTCTAAAACCAGTTTATAATTAAAAGTCAAATTTATTTTATAAATTGTTTTTAAAATTTTTTTTTTTTTTAATTTTTCTCCCTCTCTTATATATATATATATATATATATATATATATATATATATATATATATATATATATATATATATATAGGGCATATCATATGAGAATGCCATATTTATATGAAAATGTGAGAATGAATCTGAACTATTGGATTTTAAAATAAATGGTGGAGATGAATTTTTTTTATTGAATCATAAAAATACTACATATAATATATTTTTCAGGAATTTTTTTTTTAATTTTCCAAAAAAAAATTATTTTTAGATTTTTTTAATTTTCTGGAAAATAAATATTTTTTAAATATTTTTTTTATGCTAAATTATTATTTTTGATTTTAGGAAAAAACAAATATTTTCAAATTAGTTTATAAAACGAACTGGTTCTAAACCGGTTTTAAACTGAAATTAAATTGTTTAAATTAAATGGTTTAGTTTATTAACCATTTAAGTGGTTCAGTTTTTTAATGGTGCAATGCAATTCAGTTCTAGTATACAATTCAATTAATTATATTTTTGAACACCCCTAATTCAAACGAGTGAAATTTGCGAAAGGATGGTTTAGAAACATTTTGAATTTTGAGTGTTGTGTTGTGTTTGGCTCAGAAACGTGATGAACAGAGTTTGAGTGAGGAAGTGTTTTATTTGAAACAAGGTAAGTGAGAAAGTCTGAGTGTGAGAGAGGAAAAGAACAGAGGAATAGAAAAGTGGCCGTTTGACCGAGAGGAAGAGATTGAGGCTGGGGGCGGAATCCTTTTTTAGGGTTTTGGGTGTTGATTGTTGTGGGCTTAGTTGATTGTGTTAGGCCCAAATCCGGTTCCCTTTTGCACACACCCAATTCGGTCCATCATCCCTCCTGGGCATACCAAATTATATTTTGGGCCGTTATTCACTTGACATGTCTTCTTCATTATTATCTAACCCATTTCCATTTTGATTTATATTATAGTTTTTCTTTATTATATTTGTGTCTTGTTTTAAATCTTTTAATTTTTAAACATCCAAAAATATCAAAAAATGTTAGGATTATATTTAATTAGTCTTTTTTTTCTGTTGATATTAAAAATATCAAAAAACATGGTTTGTATTATTCTTAATTTCCTTTTAAATGTTAATATGCTTATTTTTAGATTTTTAGTTAATTATGATTAACGTTTGTTAATGTTTTTTGTCATTTTATTTATGCATCATTCTATACATATCCGTACTAACATTTTCTCGTTTTTGTGAGGTATCACCACTATGAGGCATTGAGCTTTTTGACGGATACTTATGATTTTTTATTTTTGTGTATATTATTGCTTTCCGCACTCCCCAATCTTTGAATAACCTACCCCCGAACTCAATCTCTTTCAAAGGTCTTTCCTGTTCTTTTTGCCTTTCCAATTGGATAAAATAAAAGTCGGTGGCGACTCTTGCTATCCGCAACATTTAAATAAAGTCAGTTCTCCCACCGTATTACAGTATCCAACATTGAAGAAGACTCAGAAGAAAGCATTGGTGGAAATAATGAAAATCTGTCAGAAGCCATAGCCATGCTTGGAAAACAATTCAACAAATTTATTAAAACATTTGATCAGAAGTCCAAACCCAATGTCAAGAACATCTCCTCTGACAACAGCAGAACCTATGACACTAGCAAGAGATCAAAAACTGAAGAGAAGCCCAACCAAGGCAAAGGAATTCAATTTTATGAATGTGAAGGTTATGGGCCCGTTAGAGCTGAATGTCCCACTTATCACAAGAAGCAAAAGAAAGGGCTAACTGTCACTTGGTCTGATGGAGATTTTGAGAGTGATGCTGAAGAGGAACGTCCAAAACATGTCACAGCACTAACCAGTGTATGTGCATCTGATGATAATTCAAGTATAGATGAGCTCACCATTGTTGAACATGTTGGCTCATACAGAGAGCTGAGTGTCAGGAATGCTGAAGTGTGTAAGCTAGGGGAAAAACAGAAGAAACTAATAAAGGAATTGGAAGTTGGGAATAAAGAACACCTAGCAACCATAGACTTACTCAATTGTGAAATCAGTATGTTAAACTCCAAACTTGATCAGATGTCAAAATCTATCAGAATGCTGAACAATGGAACTGAATCTTTGGAAGAAATTCTACAAGCTGGACAAAGAACATGAGACATGTCTGGAATAGGATTTGTGGGAAAAATAGAATCAAACTTAGGGTTCAAAAGGTCAAAGCCGGAAGCTCACATAACAAAACAAATGTCAAGACCAATGTCACAACATCATGGAAACAGGGGGAAGAACCAGACAAAGAGGAAATTTCAAAGATGGAGATGTCACTATTGTGGAAGATTTGGACACATAAAATCATTCTGCTTCAGACTGTATGGTTATCCTAATCAGACACCTCAGGACAAACCTAAGCACAATGTCCCTATCGAGAAACCTCAATGGGTTGGAAAAGCTTCTGCCTTAATAGCACACACCTCCCTGAGGGTGTCAGCCAAGGAAGACTGGTACTTTGATAGTGGCTGCTCAAAACATATGATTGGAATAAAGAACTTGTTGGAAGATATCAAACCTCATTCCACAAGCTATGTGACCTTTGGTGATGGAGCAAAAGGAGAGATCAAAGGGGTTGGAAAACTAGAATGTCCTGGAGTTCCAAAACTGGACAATGTGTTACTAGTAAAAGGATTGACTGCAAATCTGATCAGCATCAGTCAACTATGTGATCAAGGCTTCAATGTAAGATTTAACAAAGATGAATGTGTGGTCACAAATGAAGAAAATATTGAAGTCATGAAGGGAGTCAGATCCAAAGACAATTGCTACTTGTGGGAACCTAAAATCACAAGTTATCCCTCTGTATGCTCTATGGCAAAAGAAGAAAAAGTGGTCAAACTGTGGCATCAAAAACTTGGTCATCTACATCTAAGAGGGATGAAGAAAATCATATCCAAGGAAGCTGTAAGAGGAATCCCTAAGCTGCAAATTGATGAAGGAAAATTCTGTGGAGAATGTCAGGTTGGCAAGTAAACCAAGATGTCACATCCAAAGATCAACCAACTTACTACTTCCAAAACTCTGGAACTGTTGCATATGGATCGGATGGGACCAATGCAGGTAGAAAGTTTTGGTGGGAAGAAGTATGCCTATATGGTAGTTGATGATTACTCTAGATATAACTGGATAAGCTTTATCATAGAAAAATCAGATGTGTTTGAGGTGTTCAAGGACTTATGCACAAGACTTTAAAGAGAAAAAGAAAGTGGTGTGATCAGAATCAGGAGTGATCATGGGAAGGAGTTTAAGAATGCCAAATTTGCTGAATTCTGCTCCTCTGAAGGAATCAATCATGAATTTTCCTCACCTATCAATCCTTAGCAAAATGAAGTAGTAGAAAGAAGAAACAGGACCATTCAAGAATTTGCCAGAGCTATGATCCATGCAAAGAAGCTACCTATGTACTTTTGGGCTGAAGCAATGAACACAACCTGCTATGTCCATAACAGAGTCACATTGAGGAAAGGGACTTCCTCCACACTGTATGAAGTACGGAAAGGAAGGAAACCTACTGTAAAGTACTTTCATGTATTTGGAAGCAAGTGCTATATCTTGACAGATTCGCGAGCAAAGAAGGAAAATGGATCCCAAAAGTGATGAAGGTATATTCGTCGGATACTCTACCAACAACAGATCATATAGAGTATTCAACTCCAAAACTCAAGTCTTGATGGAATCCATCAATGTTATTGTTGATGATCATCATGAAGACTTTAATGTCAGAGAGAATGTTGGAACATTCTTTGAAACTCAAGCTGAAGAATTAGGCATAACTGAAAACATAAATGACTTTCCACCAGAATCTGAACCTGAAGCAATCAACAAAGATCCCTCTATTAGAATTCAGAAAGATCATCCCAAAGAACTTATCATAGGAGATCCCAAAAGTGGTGTAATGACTAGATCTAGAGAGATCATTACCAACTCATGTTTTGTATCCAAAATTGAACCAAAGAATGTGAAGGAAGCTTTAACAGATGAGTTTTGGATCAATGCCATGCAAGATGAACTAGAACAGTTCAAAAGAAATGAAGTATGGGAATTGGTCCCTAGACCTGAAGGAAAAAACATTATTGGTGCCAAGTGGATATACAAGAACAAGTCTGATGAAAAGGGAGTTATTGTAACACCCCTTACTAACCCCGCGGCAATTTAAAACAATTATTCAGAGTACATGAAATAAGGGTGCCACAATTCATAATAAATAAACATCATTCAGTCATGTCATGCATTCACTGAGGTAATCATCATAAATTAAAACGTTTCATGTTAACACAGCGGAATTTATCAAAAACGGACTAAGTTTAACATTTTCAAAACTTATCCTTCAAAACATCAAAACATAACTAGAGTCATAATCATAAACTCTAAACAAATCGCGTTCCCAGTGTTACAACTATCAGAGCATGACACCTGACGCTACTAAGACACTGACTCATGAGCTAATCCTCACCGAGTCGAACAGCCGCTATCCTCAATCTGAAAATGACAACATGTAAGGGTGAGTCTCATCATAATTAACAAATGTTATAAGGTTATAAAGTAATAACACATCACAGTTGCATCATTCACCCAATTGTTTCATAAACAGACATTCACAACAAGTCAAACCAAAATCAATACATCATTAACATTTACAACACTGGAATACATCCAATCATGTTATAAATTATGCATATGTATGAACTGACACTATGCATGTGGTACCAACATCATCAAATGGGGATAACCCATGACCGATCCAACATCGTCCAAGATACGGCCCTGCCAGCACAGATTCCACACGATGGGAATCATGCCATTCACTGATCCAACACACCCTTATGGATACAGTATCATCAATGAACATGAATGAATGCAACATATACAACATACTTCTATTATCATCATCATCAATCATCAACATCATCATCATCATTCAAGTATGTTCATATATATTAACATCATTCAATCACAATTCCATAATCATCATATACAAAACATACACGTATTTGCATCAATCATCATACTCAATAAGAATAGCATACATGTATTTTCATCATTCTAAAAACCAATCAATCATCATCATATAGATTATCCTACGAGGTTCGTTTAGCCCAAAACGGCATCAAACGGACTAACGGTTAAAAAGTTATGCATCTTTGAACTTTTGAAAATATCTCAAAACACCAACAGCACGCGGCGCCATCACCAGTTCGCGGCGCGGACTGGACGTCCCAAAAAATCATCGGCTCTCTGCCAAGCTGTTCGCGGCGCAAACATCCACACGCGGCGCGAAACGAGAAAAAGTTACGCCTTCGCGGCGCGGACACAGGTGCGCGGCGCGACCTGAGCGTATCACAACTTCCTGGCATTCTGCCCACCTGTTCGTGGCGCCAACCCTATGCACGCGGCGCGAACCGGCGATTTCAGAAACCCCAACCTGCAGAAAACAGCATTCTATGCATTCCAAACACACCCAATTCATACCAGTACGAACCTAGAGAAATAGAATGCACAAACAACACAAGATACATCTCATAATACACCAATTACACATCAATTGAGACCATAACAACGCAGACATCATAGATTCAAACATAGAGATCAAACATCATACAATTGACTCAATCCCTAAACCTATCATATGACTCAATCGACCCGAATTCCACATCTATTCAGTATTATCAACCCCTAACCCGATAATAGATGATAATCAGATAAGTCCCCTTACCTTAGACAAATTTCTTGATTCTTGGTCTCTCCCTCTACCGTTCTCCTTCACGTTCCTCGTTCCTCAGACTTTTGTTCTTTCACGTTCTTTCTTTCTTCCCAATTCCAATTATTTTATGAAAATAATAATAATATTAGTAAAGGGCCTTCCTATATCACACCCCCCCTTTTACTATTTCTCACATGGCCCAAATGCCATAAACCATTATTTATTTATTATCTTCACAAAATCCTTAATAATTCTAATTATTAATTCAATATTTAAATTAATATTAAAATTATACGGGCGTTACAACTCTCCCCCACTAAAAGAGTTTTCGTCCTCGAAAACATACCTCAGGTAAAGAGCTCTGGATACGAATCCTTCATCTGGCTCTCTAGCTCCCAGGTAACATTTCCTTCAGCTGGTCCTCCCCAAGCTACTCTGACTAAAGCTATTTCCTTGCCCCGCAATTGCTTCAGTCTTCTATCTTCAATCCTCACAGGTAACGTTTCAACCGTTAAGTTGTCTTTCACCTGTACATCATCCACTTGGACCACGTGGGACGGATCCGAAATGTATTTCCTCAATTGAGACACATGAAATACATCATGCAAGTTGGGAAGCATTGGCGGTAACGCAATACGATATGCCACTTCTCCCACTCTTTCTAAAATTTTGAATGGTCCAATAAAACGCGGAGTCAACTTCTTTGACTTCAAAGCTCGACCAATACCCGTCATAGGGGTAACCTTCATAAACACATGATCTCCCTCTTGAAACTCAAGTGTCTTCCTCCTCTTATCATAATAACTCTTTTGACGACTCTGAGAAGCTTTCATCTTCTCCTGAATCATCTTAATCTTCTCCGTAGTCTGTTGTACAATTTCTAGTCCAATCACAGCACTCTCACCAGCTTCGTACCAACACAATGGAGTTCTACATCTTCTACCATACAATGCCTCAAACGGAGCCATACCTATACTCGAATGATAGTTGTTGTTGTAGGTAAATTCAATCAAAGGCAGATAACTATTCCAAGCACCTCCTTTTTCTAATACACAAGCACGTAACAAATCTTCTAACGACTGAATTGTTCTCTCAGTCTGTCCATCCATCTGCGGATGATAAGCAGAACTCAGTCTCAGCTTAGTACCCAAAGCCTTCTGCAAACCTTCCCAGAACTTAGACGTAAATCTCGGATCTCTGTCTGACACGATACTCGAAGGAATACCATGCAGACTGACTATCTTCTCAATGTATAATTGAGCCAGCTTTTCCATCGGATAATCCATCCTTACCGGTATGAAATGTGCAGACTTTGTCAATCTGTCCACCACAACCCAGATAGCTTCACAATTCTTAACAGTTCTTGGCAAACTCGAAACAAAATCCATCGATATGCTATCCCACTTCCACTCAGGAATAAACATCGGTTGCATAAATCCAGATGGCTTATGATGTTCAACCTTTGACTTCTGACAAGTCAAACAAGAATACACAAACTCAGCAATTTCCTTCTTCATTCCAGGCCACCAAAATAGCTTTCTCAAATCATGATACATCTTGGTAGCACCAGGATGAATACTTAATCCACTACGGTGTCCTTCTTCTAAAATATTTCTTCGGAGTTCAGCAACATCCGGAACACAAACTCTGTCTCCAAACCTCAGTATACCATTCTCGTCAACTCTGAATTCACCGCTCTTGCCTTGGTTAATCAAAGTCAACTTGTCGACTAATTCGACATCAGCCTTTTGGCCCTCTCTGATCTCTTCAAGAATACCACTGGTCAGCTGCAGCATTCCCAACTTAACACTAGTAGGAGTACCTTCACATACCAAACTCAAGTCTCTGAATTGTTCAATCAAATCCAATTCCTTCACCATTAGCATAGACATATGCAAAGTCTTCCTACTTAAAGCATCCGCAACTACGTTTGCCTTACCCGGATGGTAATTCAAACTAAAATCATAGTCTTTAAGAAATTCTAACCACCTTCTCTGCCTCATATTCAGTTCCTTCTGGTCAAAGAGATATTTCAGACTCTTATGATCACTGAACACTTCAAATCTCGACCCATACGAATAATGTCGCCACAACTTCAAGACAAAAACCACCGCTGCCAACTCCAAATCATGAGTCGGATAATTCCTTTCATGCACTTTGAGTTGTCTCGACGCGTACGCGACCACTTGTTGGTTCTGCATCAATACACCACCTAAACCCATCAGCGAAGCATCACAATAAACCACAAATGATTCTGTCGGATTCGGCAAAATCAAAATAGGAGCACTAGTCAACCTCTTCTTCAGCTCTTGGAATCCTTCCTCGCATTTTACATCCCAAATAAAAGCCTGACCCTTTCTGGTTAATTTAGTTAACGGCAATGCTAACTTTGAAAATCCTTCAATGAACTTCCTGTAATAACCTGCAAGACCAAGAAAACTACGAATCTCTGACACCGATTTCGGAGCTTCCCACTGGGATACAGCCTCTATCTTAGTAGGATCGACCGCAATACCATTCTTTGAAATTACATGTCCAAGAAAACTGACCTCTTCTAACCAAAATTCACACTTCGACAGTTTGGCAAAAAGTTGCTTCTCTTTTAACAACTCCAACACAATTCTAAGATGTTCTGCATGTTCTTCCTTACTCTTAGAATATATTAGGATATCATCTATAAACACCACCACGAACTTATCGAGATAAGGATGAAATATCCTATTCATATACTCCATAAATACACCAGGTGCGTTAGTAACTCCAAACGGCATTACCGAATACTCGTAATGTCCATACCTTGTCCTGAAAGCGGTCTTCTGAATATCATCGTCTTTCACACGAATTTGGTGATACCCAGACCTAAGATCAATCTTACTAAACACTCTTGCTCCAACCAACTGATCCATCAAATCATCAATCCTCGGCAAGGGATACCGATTCTTGATAGTAACCTTGTTCAATTGTCTGTAATCCACACACAGCCTCATTGAACCCTCTTTCTTCTTCACTAGTAACACAGGTGCACCCCACGGAGAAACACTAGGACGAATGAATTTCTTCTCCAGCAATTCTTCCAACATGCTTCTTCAGTTCTGTCAGCTCAGACGGTGACATACGGTACGGTGCCATTGATATTGGACTAGTTCCCGAAATTAAATCAATAGAAAACTCCACTTCTCTTTCCGGCGGTAATTCATTCACTTCTTCCGGAAAAACTTCTGGGAATTCACACACCACAGGTAATTCGCTACTTGCCACTTTTTCTTTCACATTCATCAATGCGAACAACATAAACACCGTTGCACCATCCTTGATAGCTTCACCCACTTGTTTAGCCGTCATCTCCAGATCATCAGAATGAACTTCTTCAGGGAAGATTACTGTCTTCGAAAAACAGTTAATGTGAACACGGTTAAATTCTAACCAGTTCATCCCCAGGATTACATCGAGTTGTTTCAACGGAAGGCACACTAAGTCCATCCCAAATTCCCTACCAAAAATATCAACCGGACAATTCAAGCATGCGGACGAAGTAGTTACTGACCCCGACGCTGGAGTATCAATAACCATACTTCCATTTATTTCAGATATTTCCAAATTCAACCTCTCCGCACAATCCAAAGAAATAAAAGAATGAGTTGCTCCAGTATCAATAATCGCAACTAAAGGTGTGCCATGAATAAAACACGTACCTTTAATTAGTCTATCCTCCGGAGTGGTTTCCGATCCAGACAAAGCAAAGACCTTCCCTCCAGCTTGGTTCTTCATCGGTTTAGGACACTGTGGGCTAATGTGACCCTCCTCACCACAATTGTAACAAGTCACAATCTTCTTCTTACAATCAGCGACAACATGACCCACTTCTTCACACTTGAAACACTTCTTCTGATTCAGCTTGCACTCATTCCTACGGTGCCCAACCTCACCACAGTTATAGCACCTGACAAAAGCACTGGAGTCTCCCCCACTAGGCTTCTTCCAACCACCAGTCTTTGGATTACCTCTACCATACGGCTTACCCTTATCCATAGGCTTCTTCCCTTTCCTGTCAACTAACTCGCGAGAGTGAGATGACTTCAGCTTGAGATTATCTTCCTCGAAGATCCTACTACAGTCCACCAAGTCTACAAATCTCCGGATTCTCTGATATCTGATATCCTGCTTAATCTCATCGCGGAGACCGTTCTCGAACTTGACGCATTTCGAGAATTCACTGGCTTCATCATTGTTGTAGTGGACGTAGTACTTTGCCAACTCAACGAACCTCGAAGCGTACTCTGGTACTGTCATGCTACCTTGAACTAGTTCCAGAAATTCAATTTCCTTTCGACCTCTTACGTCTTCAGGAAAGTATCTTCTCAAACACTCTCTCTTGAACACAGCCCAAGAAATAGCCACACCATCAGCTTCCAGTTCAGTCCTGGTAGTCAGCCACCAGTCGTCAGCCTCTTCAGACAACATGTGAGTACCATACCTCACCTTCAGATCCTCAGCACAATCGATGACTCTGAAGATTCTCTCGATCTCCTTAAGCCACTTCTGAGCACCTTCAGGATCATGCGTGCCCTTGAACAATGGAGGATTGTTCCTCTGAAAACTGTTCAGCTGCCTGTCAGCTCCAATTGCAGCTCCATTGGCATTTCCTCCCAGCACACCAGCAATCATGCCCAGAGCCTCAGCGATAGCATCATCGTTTCTTCCTCCTCTTCCAGCCATTGTTCTGCTTAAATCACAACCAATTTAATCAGAACAGAAGTATCGACAGTTAACTCTTACTAGTCGCATACACAGGAAAGCAAAACTGACACTAAGACTTTGGTCATAACGACCGACTATGCTCTGATACCACTATTGTAACACCCCTTACTAACCCCGCGGAAATTTAAAACAATTATTCAGAGTACATGAAATAAGGGTGCCACAATTCATAATAAATAAACATCATTCAGTCATGTCATGCATTCACTGAGGTAATCATCATAAATTAAAACGTTTCATGTTAACACAGCGGAATTTATCAAAAACGGACTAAGTTTAACATTTTCAAAACTTATCCTTCAAAACATCAAAACATAACTAGAGTCATAATCATAAACTCTAAACAAATCGCGTTCCCAGTGTTACAACTATCAGAGCATGACACCTGACGCTACTAAGACACTGACTAATGAGCTAATCCTCACCGAGTCGAACAGCCGCTATCCTCAATCTAAAAATGACAACATGTAAGGGTGAGTCTCATCATAATTAACAAATGTTATAAGGTTATAAAGTAATAACACATCATAGTTGCATCATTCACCCAATTGTTTCATAAATAGACATTCACAACAAGTCAAACCAAAATGAATACATCATTAACATTTACAACACTGGAATACATCCAATCATGTTATAAATTATGCATATGTATATACTGACACTATGCATGTGGTACCAACATCATCAAATGGGGATAACCCATGACCGATCCAACATCGTCCAAGATACGGCCCTGCCAGCACAGATTCCACACGATGGGAATCATGCCCTTCACTGATCCAACACACCCTTATGGATACAGTATCATCAATGAACATGAATGAATGCAACATATACAACATACTTCTATTATCATCATCATCAATCATCAACATCATCATCATCATTCAAGTATGTTCATATATATTAACATCATTCAATCACAATTCCATAATCATCATATACAAAACATACACGTATTTGCATCAATCATCATACTCAATAAGAATAGCATACATGTATTTTCATCATTCTAAAAACCAATCAATCATCATCATATAGATTATCCTACGAGGTTCGTTTAGCCCAAAACGGCGCATCAAACGGACTAACGGTTAAAAAGTTATGCATCTTTGAACTTTTGAAAATATCTCAAAACACCAACAGCACGCGGCGCCATCACCAGTTCGCGGCGCGGACTGGACGTCCCAAAAAATCATTGGCTCTCTGCCAAGCTGTTCACGGCGCAAACATCCACACGCGGCGCAAAACGAGAAAAAGTTACGCCTTCGCGGCGCGGACACAGGTGCGCGGCGCGACCTGAGCGTATCACAACTTCCTGGCATTCTGCCCACCTGTTCGCGGCGCCAACCCTATGCACGCGGCGCCAACCGGCGATTTCAGAAACCCCAACCTGCAGAAAACAGCATTCTATGCATTCCAAACACACCCAATTCATACCAGTACGAACCTAGAGAAATAGAATGCACAAACAACACAAGATACGTCTCATAATACACCAATTACACATCAATTGAGACCATAACAACGCAGACATCATAGATTCAAACATAGAGATCAAACATCATACAATTGACTCAATCCCTAAACCTATCATATGACTCAATCGACCCGAATTCCACATCTATTCAGTATTATCAACCCCTAACCCGATAATAGATGATAATCAGATAAGTCCCCCCCTTACCTTAGACAAATTTCTTGATTCTTGGTCTCTCCCTCTATTGTTCTCCTTCACGTTCCTCGTTCCTCATACTTCTGTTCTTTCACGTTCTTTCTTTCTTCCCAATTCCAATTATTTTATGAAAATAATAATAATATTAGTAAAGGGCCTTCCTATATCACACCCCCCCTTTTACTATTTCTCACATGGCCCAAATGCCATAAACCATTATTTATTTATTATCTTCACAAAATCCTTAATAATTCTAATTATTAATTCAATATTCTTGATTAAATTAATATTAAAATTATACGGGCGTTACAGTTATAACTAGAAACAAAGCAAGGATGGTGGCTCAAGGATATACTCAAATCGAAGGAGTAGATTTTGATGAAACTTTTGCACCTATTGCAAGACTTGAGTCAATCAGATTACTGTTAGGAGTAGCATGCATCTTGAAGTTCAAATTATTCTAGATGTATGTAAAAAGTGCCTTTCTGAATGGTTACTTAAATGAGGAAGTGTATGTGGAACAACCTAAAGGCTTTGCTGATCAAAATCTCCCTAACCATGTCTACAAGTTAAGAAAGGCTCTATATGGATTAAAACAAGCCCCTAGGGCTTGGTATGAGAGATTGACTGAGTTCTTGACCACAAATAGCTACAGAAAAGGGGGAATAGACAAAACCATCTTTGTGAAAAATGAAGGTGGAAAAATCATGATTGCTCAGATATATGTGGATAATATAGTGTTTGGTGGGATGTCAGATCTGATGGTTAAACACTTTGTCAATCAGATGCAAATTGAGTTTGAAATTAGTATGGTTGGAGAACTGACATATTTTCTTGGGCCACAAATTAAACAAATGAAAGACTTCATCTTCCTCTCTCAAAGCAAATATGCCAAGAATATTGTAAAAAAGTTTGGAATGGATAATTCTAGTCACAAAAGAACACCTGCTCCTACTCATTTAAAGCCATCAAAAGATGAAAGTGGTACTAGTGTGGACTAGAGTTTGTACATAAGCATGATTGGAAGTCTACTATATCTAACACCCAGTAGACCAAATATTGCCTTTGCAGTTGGAGTATGTGCTAGATATCAAGCAGAACCCAAAGTAAGGCACATAAATCAAGTTAAAAGGATTCTCAAATATGTGAATGGAACCTGTGACTATGGTATATTGTACTCTCATGAGTTTGAACCTATCTTAACTGGGTATTGTGATGCTGATTGGGCTAGGAGTGCTGATGATAGAAAAAGCACATCAGGAGAGTGCTTCTTCTTGGGAAACAATCTCATATCATGGTTCAGCAAGAAACAAAATTGTGTCTCCTTATCTACTGCTGAAGCTGAGTACATAGCAGGTGGTAGCAGCTGTTCTCAATTGGTATGGATGAAGCAAATGCTGACTGAATACAATGTCACTCAGAATGTCATGACATTGTACTGTGATAATCTCAGTGCTATCAACATATCCAAGAATCCTATTCAGCATAGCAAAACAAAGCATATTGATATCAGACATCACTTCATAAGAGAACTTGTAGAAGACAAAGTGATTTGCTTGAAACATGTCTCAACTGAACTTCAGCTAGCTAACATATTTACCAAAGCTCTTGATGCTAGACAATTTGAAAACTTGAGAAGCAAGTTAGGAATATGTATCCATGAAGAATTATAGCAATCAAAGCTGCTGGGAAATAAGATGTTGGTCAAGTTAAGTAATCAACTACTGACGTGGCTGCTCAGTGTTTCATCTCCCCTAATGAAGACACTGTAGATGTAGAACTCAGTACCTCTGAGTCTGAAGACTGAAACAGCTGTTTTTGATGATGTTTATCTTTGTGGATTTTAATATTTTCAGTATATTTTTGGTTTAAGTCTGGCCTGTACTTAATTGAATATCAAGGTTGTTTTGGCAACATTTCTGGCAAAAAGGGGGAGTAGCTTATAGACAAGTTTTTTTTGGTATGTGTGATGGTATGATGGAAGTGTTGATTTGTTTGTGCGATTGTATGCATGATGGTTTGTGTGTGTGTGATGGTATAATGTGGTAAGCTGTAGTTGTATTAGCTATTCCTGTAGGCGTGGTTGACTGGTTGTGTGCTCTGGTTGTATGCTGTGTGTTTGTTTTTTTCTAATGCAAAGAATCTATGATAATGTGGTGACAGGTTGTTTTAGCCAAAAATTTGCCAAAGGGGAGTTTGTAGATGCTTTTAAATAAGCTGCAATTTATGGTAAAACATTCATGTGTGTGTGTGATGTCTTGACTAATGTCATGACACACTGTGTGTGGAATTATGCAGGATTGTATCGTTTAGCTAATACATGTTTTCGTTTGATGTCATGCTCGATGTCATGACATTAGTATCTGACAGCAGTAGCTGTTACGTTTTAGTTGTTATGTTTCCTTATTTATCTCAGGCTACAATTTAGGATACTTTATATTTTGTGTTGTATGATTTGCGCTAAAATATCTCGTACTACAGCATATGTGAACACCCGGATGATGTGGAAATTAGGTTAACCCTAATTTATTTTTGGAAGGCCTAAGGCCCAAGTGCTGATGCCTATAAGAAGATTGCAAATCCTACTTTCGGAGGCCGGGGTTTTAACGTGAAGAATTCTGTGTTTCCATTGTGTTTGTGTTCACGTATTTTGTGTTAATGTTAACTGTACTCCAAACAATTGTCTCTTTGATGATTGTATTGGAATAGGGTGTTTTTGAGTTGAAATTGTTTTGTCACTCTAAGCTTTTAAGCATGAGTGTTGTGTCCCTTGATTGAAGCTTGTAAGCAAGACCAAGATTTGTTTGAAGTGTGTCTTCATCCTGTTTTAGTTTTCATTGTTGTTATCACTGCTGTGATTGAGGGGGGGGTGAGTGGGAACTTAGGTCTAGCACTAGATTGAAATTGCATTGGGTAGGTCTTAAGTGAAGAGCTGTAAACGGGGGAGTTTAGCTCTGAATTAATGCTGCTTATAGTGGATTTTCTCCCTGGCTTGGTAGCCTCCAGAGTAGATGTTGTTGTACACCAAACTGGGTAAACAATCATCCGTGTTCTTTACTATTTTGTTTACTTTCTGCATAAATTCTATAATCAGTTATGAAGTGGATGTCATAACATCCGACACGACATCGATCGTGAGTTACTAGAATTTTCAATTTGAATTAACTTGAGTTAAGTGGTAACAATGCAATTACAGTCATTTTCATTTTCATTTCCATGATATACATAATTTTTCATTCAACATACACGAAAAATAGTTTGAATTGGAAAAATTGGTGTTTGTTTCCTTCATGGGTATCTTGGTCTCCCATTTCATGGCAAAACATACTCTACCAAATACTAATAAATAAACTACTACTCTCTCACACATCACATGAATCAACAATGAATCATGCTACTAATAACAAACCTTCATCTTTTAATAAATCGCTTCAGTAGCGTAGACATGCTAGTCAGAGAATGATGTTGCGTTGTCCTAGCGATCAAGACGGTAAAACCTTTCATTCAACGGTGGCTGTTACTATTTTGTTACCAGCTTTTCTTCATCGTTCTAGTTCTTACCATCATCGGTCTTCTTCTGTTGTTTCTCAGTCGTTTCCGTTACCGGAATCGCTGTTGATTCCACGACCTCATCATCATGCTACGTTACCCTTTTCCAGGTTATTTAATACTACTATTAAAATCATTTCCCTCTCAATTTAGTTTGTTTATTAACTTTAAAAATCTAAAAGTTAGTTGTGTTCCATGGGATGTAGGATCTGGTTTCATGGTAGTATTAATTTTGTTTTTCATTCTCAAAATCATCATAAACACAGTGGATCATGATGCTGTGAGAAGATCAAACTCTTCCAGCAAACTTTCCACATTGATAGGAAATGCAAAGAGGAATTTGAGACTGAATATTCCCCCTGTTACTGGCTTGGTGGCAAGTGAGTTCTTTTCCAACTTTGTTGAAAAGTCTCACGAATTATATATATATGAGATATTTCCATTTATCTGTCTCATATTATTTTGTACATGCAACAGCTCTAGTAAAGATACTAGAAAACACTCATGACAATTTATATGAAGCTATTTCCAAATTGAAGTTGCAATTTACTGCTACTAGTACCTCAACAAGCATATTCTCCAGTCCTGTTACTAGTTCCAGAAGATTAAGCAGCGCAGAGAAGGAAAACTAATTGGATGAGGATTATTCGGAAGTGTTTATCATGCAACAAACCTGTATGTAGATATTTTTCTCTTCGTTTAGTCTAATATATCTTAAAGTTTTTCATTTGTGCTATACTCATGCGCATTTATGTTTTTCTAACAGAGAGATTGGAGCCTCACGCGCCATGAAAGTGGTAAATCTGTTTCCTAATAATCTTAAATCAGCACGGTGTTCTGTTTTATGTGATTATAATCGGATGAGTTCAATCATTATATAGCTTAATAGTTTATGAAAATACTGCATCTATATGAATACATTTCTACTCTTTTATAATGATATTTTGGTGTCCTGTTTTTCAGGCATCTATGTAAGAGAGGACTTATATAAATCACTAGTGATTGATTTTATGGAGGGTGCAAGTGAGGTAGATATATGAAAGTGAATATATAAGAATGTTAAAATACATATATATGTGATTTCTTTTGTAATATTCATATATTTGATTTCTTTTGTGTAAGATTCTAAGTATATTGAATGAAACTTTCTATATTAAAATATTTGAATTTAATATAAAATGGTATAATTTTTTAATTTTAGTGATTTAACTGTCATGGTTCTTAATGTATTTTAAAATATTTATAATCAGTCATTTAATTTTAATATTAGTAACATTTGTCAATGTAAAATTATAAATTTATTATATTTTCATATAATAAAAATTTTGTTTATTGAAGTTTTAGTGGCAGCAAAAAGAAAATTTATATTTAAAAAAAGATTAAAATTTATATAAGTTTTAGTGACACCTAAAAAGTCGTAGGTTTATACTAATTATAATACTAGGATAACCTATCGTGACAGTCGTATAGCTGTAGATAAAATTTTGTCTGTAGCTAAAAGTTACAGTGACATCCAATTTAGCGTCACACCACACCCCCTTAAAGTTGACGCCAAAGGAGGGTGTCACTAAAAGTTTTGCAGACATTTAGCTACAGATTATTGACTTTTAGTGACAATTTTTTAGTGTCACATAAAGTCAATTTTCTTGTAGTGGCAGTCTAGTTGTGTCACACTAAATCATGAGTATCAAAAGATGTGATGACGGAACTAATCTTGAGAGAAGGGATTTACCGATCAAAATCATCAGGAAGATCAAGAGGCTGGACAAATACAAGTTTATGTTTTAATCAATTATTGATATTGTTGGATAAGGCGAACTATTGTTTATGCGTTTGTAAACTCTTTTAAATTTGAATGTATATGCATGGGGCGTCACCGGGACGGACCTACATAGTTTCGTTATCATTTATATATTAAACACTATAAAGTTCAAACACTATTACAAGCACAAATATAAAGTTCAATAAATGTCAACACTACAAACAAATAATTAGTATCATTTATATATTATGCCTAGTATATCAAATACTATTACAAGCACAATTATAAAGTTCAATAAATGTCAGCACTACAAATCAATAATTCTTTTTGACTAAAAAAATTTTCATTCATTCCAATTGATAAAGTACATTGTTGCAACACAAATTAAAAATCGCTAAAAATAAAAAGGATGAATCTGCAAACAAACTCACATCATCCATGTTAATAGCATAAAACGGCAAATTGCACATGCCTACGAATATAACTATAACTATATTAAAATATCCAAAATAGTCATGCCTTCGGATATGTAGCATTAATGGCACCAAAGTCATAGATTGGATCTGCACTAGATCGAAACTCATCTTTCAACCTAAAACAAATGAATACCGCACAAAGACGGAAAAACAAAATACACCGCACAAATACAGAAAATCAAAACAAACAACGATGCACTAAAATAACGAAATCACAAAAAAAAAACAAAAGAAACACTAAATATATGTGAAAACCACGTATTTAACTAGCTAATAGAGAAACAAGAACGATTTGGAGGGGTTTGGATCAAAATCGATCCTAAATCACTCCTCTCTAAGAGAAGTGACGAGATCAGGGTTGAGAGAGCAAGGTAAAAAAATTCTGACAAAAATTACACATTACAAACAAACAATTAGTTATGTAGTAAAGTGTTTTACTGATACACTAAAACATAATCTAGCACTGGTTCTTATCGAACCTTCAGTAAAATCGAACTTGGTTTTTATCGAACCTAAGGGTATTTACTCGGTCACTCATAGTTCTCAAATTGCATCTCATCAACATTGGAACCGTGTCCTAAAACATTTGCAACTTAATTCGCATAAACATCTAATCAAAACATTGGACTAATGTCCTATAACATTAACTACTTGATTCTCATAAATATTTCATCAAGACATTGCACTCATGTCCTAAAATATTTACAACTTAGTTCACACAAGTATTTATCCAAGAATTGTACATACGTCTTAAAACATTACGTCACTTATACAATTAATCTTTTTTTACATCATTCATGCATAGAAACATCTTAAAAAAAATTACCACATTCGATCATTCACCCCTATAAACATCACGAGGCATTATCATACTCATTACATAATTTACATATTTAAAGATCATGAGACATTACCATAAGATAGTTCTATGCTATAACTTTCCAATGCTTTAAACCGCACCTCAATCGGGTTTACGGAACTCAAGATACACAAATTTCAATTTTTGTCAAAAACTGAGGGCTAGAAATATTCTGGGTCCAACACGAGCCACCCGTGTTCATAAACACGGCCTCGTTGAGCCTAAGGCAAGTTCCCCATAGAAATTCATATAACAACATGGTCAACCCATGTCCAGCAACATGTGTCATGTTCTGCCCAGCAAAAATAACGTTATTTGAAATCTGGGATGTTACACACAACTAGTTCGTGGCTAACAGCAGAAATCCATGGGAAATTTCAGAAAATCCCAATTTCTGCATAATTTGAAAAGGACGTCAACAAATTCCATGTGTTCATCGGGGTCGATTATCCTATCATATATGTCCATCTCTATTTGTTTTTTGGAATTCTAGTCATATAGGATACTCGTTGATTCTCCTAGTGAAAGCATTTTGGAACGTAACTTCTTCTTCTTGGGATTCCTCTAAGGATGAGGAAAAGATGGTCCTTTGGTGATGTTGACCCAGAATCCTCTATCGCATGTCTCCACGTGCAGAACGTATTGGGAATTCCCTTTTAGATCAAGGAGACCAGGTTAAGTGCCTTTGGTGGTCCTCTCTCTTCCTCGATGTCGGGTATGGTTAGTGACCACATTGTCCCATAGTCTAGGAGTTTGAAAACAACAATGATTTGGGACTCCGCCCTCCCATAATTGTTTATCTTGAAGTTCTAAAAATGCAGATTGTTTGTTAATTGTCATCAAGAGGTCTCTCAACAAAGTGTTTCTTTCGATATTTTGAAACTGACCTTTTGGGAGTAGGTTGTGAAGTGTGTTATTTTATTCTTAGGGGTGGATATGCGTGGGAAAAACCTGGCGCATAGATTCTTCTATCCATCGGATGGGGTGCGGGAGCCTCGACTATCTAAGGTCGTTGGATCTGCCTTTCCTTATCGAATGATGAAGTTGTGAGGTCTTCCTCTCAACGTGGGCTCACTTTTACAACCATGTTTGCCATAGATTGTGAATGGTTGGAATTGTGGGTTGATCTTCTTCTCCGGTTTGTCATTTCTTAGACTTTAAGAAAACGATTTGAACGTTATTTTGTTCGTTTTTAAAGACGACGCTAATGTTCGTTCTAGCAAGGAAGCTTCTTATAAAAAAAATCAGGTTTTGGTCATCTCCATTATGGAGATTAGTCCCCTCCGAATTACTTGGTTAATTTGGTGGGAGTAGTATCTACACACACTTTAACACTCAAGTTAGTGGTTTTCAAATACAAGAGGTATAAAATTTTAAAAAAAATTGAAATCTTTAAATTTTCAAATTTAAATTCATATTTAAATATTCAAATCTTTAAATTTGATTTAATAAATTATCAAACAAATCTAATTAATTATATTGCTAAAAGATAACAACGAATCAATAAAAACAAATCCAATAGCTTGTTCAGAAAATCACAGAAACACGCGCCAAAACTTGAACTGCAATAAGGGCCAAATATATCAACATTTTGTACATGTTTTGCATAATACAATCAATCTAAAAGGAACAAAATGAACATCTTTATCTTTTTAGACTTTGAGACTATTTTGAACTTCTTTCTGAGTCGCTTTTGGGCCGAGACAGGCTATAAACACTTATTATTCCTACATTAACATTTTAATATTAAATATGAAATAACATAAATCTCTATGTGACCACTGTATGAAATATTTTCTTGGATACTTTTAATGAAATGTTATTTTTCTGCAACATACAATCAGCCACCATAGCTAATGTTGCTTAGTGATATTTGAGCAAACCACTATTTCTTAAGATCAGATATTGACAACAACGAATAAATCAGAGATACAACAGCAAGAAGTTGTCTAATAGCAGAAGAGTAACAAATTTCTTAGACAAACTTTGATTGATATCTTGTTATTAAGAAGAATCAACATATATGATTTACAAAATGATTTTACAATAATAAAATATAAAAATGCTTCAAGCTGATGGCCTAAATCTCCCATGCCAAATCATGAGAGGAACAAACTAGAGACAAGTTCAGACATTTCGAAATATAACCTCTGCTGGAGTTTGAATGGAAAAGGATCATGGTCTTGTTGATGTGCAAATTTTCAAGTGTGTGTGAATGAACAAGATAAGTTGTTAATCCCGCATACCGAGTTCAACCTCAAGTTCATCATCATCTTCGAACAGCTTCAAAAGCCGAGCATGCTGTTCTTCTCTCTTCTTTCTTTGCCATAATTTGAAAAGAAAAACACCAGATGCTATGACTGCTACCACACCAAGTAATATAAGAAGTATCTTGAGACCCGTAGAACCTTTGGAAACATGTTCACTCACATCTTTATTTGCACTCTTGGGATCTGATGGGTTGTTGTCGGCTAGGCCTGGAAACAAAATTTCTTGTAAGCAATCAAATCAAATAACAAAAATTTCTAAGCATAATTTATCTATTGATTCCCAAGAGTATGCAGTACATAATGTTACAAGGTAAAAATCTATTAAGGCAGAGACTTCTAGCTTGTTTACTTTAGTTTCAGAAGCTGCAAAACCGTTCCATAAGCAAGAAAAACTTGCTTTGATAAGTCATAAAAGTGTATCACTTAGTGCAACTATTTGATTTGTGTTTGAAAGAATCTCGAGAAGCATGATTAGTATGTGAGTTTGTTTAGGCATCAACACACTGCAAAATGCTTCCCCCAAAGCTAATAGTTCTAGCTTTTACCTTTAAAAGTATGCATGTGTGCATCAGTGCCAGAAAAACACTCGAAACAACTCCAATGGTAAGAAGGATGTTTTTATCTTATTTCTATGGGCTCGACTATGTCACTTCAGTTAAAAGAAGGACAAAACATAGATAACATTGGAGTACTTTTCATGCTCTTAACCTCTTAAAATTTAACAACGGGATTACATTATCAATAAACTTCGGTTAGGCCTTGTTACATTACATCTGTAAGCCTTCTCTGTTAAACAAAATAAGAGCAACACCCTCAGCAACCATTAGATTTCAATATAGATTGTTACTAATACGGCATCAAGGACAACCATGGAGAAGCAATTAATATCATTTTATCCAGATTAACGATATCCTTGAAGAAAACCACTCATCGCTTGGAGAAGCAATTAATATCATTTTATCCAGACTAACGATATCCTTGAAGAAAACCACCCATCGCTTTTTTCTATTTTGTATTTCAACAAGTAGCTAAAAGATCAAGGGAACATTAGTTTGTGGTTTCATATATAATGCTTAAGCTTTTGGATGAAACATTTTTAAAGATAAACAACTCACCACAAAAATCAACATAAAAATCACTCACCACATAAAGATCAACCTAAAAGTTACTTACACTCACCACATAAAGATCATCATAAAAATACTCACTACTACCACAAATTATTATTAAATTCTAGTCAAGACTATCCTTTAGAATAAGAGATACATTTGCATTTATACTGCATAATATGCTAGTTGAAGACCACATGAGTGAAAGGGGTATAACAAGGTTAAATTTTTATCAGCCTGAAAATTCTGATATATAATCGGCATAGTACGTAAACAGTTGTTGACGGCTCCCACAGTCGGTTACTGTAACACACAAATTAACAAAGGAACAAGCTTAACAGGAGGTTGAAGTTTAATAGCTATTGGGTTGTCTAACAAGGATAATGTGATCGAGCAGTTGATGTTTAAGAGGTTAACATTATGACCAGAAACACAAGGTAATGTTTTCTAAGTTTTATCCTTACAAGAAATTTAATTACTTGTTACTCTACAAGTTCAACTCTTTAACAACTTAAAGTTAACAACACAAAATAACCCCGCATATCTGATGTTGTTACTATAGACAAATTATGTGTTAATGCATAAGAACAAATTCTAATACAAGAACCATTGTTACATCATGTCAGCAATCTCATCTCCGTTTTTTTTTTTATGACAAATGTTAATATTATGCTGGAGTGAGGATCAAACCTTCGATCTCCTTACCACTCTATTTCTTACTTTGTCTGCTATTGCAGGATAGTGCCACTATTGACTACTCTGCCAAGACCAAGTCAATCTTAGATCTCCTGTCTCCCACCAAACTATGATGATACTCGGAAAAACACATTCTTAACTAAAAAACCTAGCAAGATCTCGGCCTTGCAGATACTGAAAGTATTTGCAAGACAGAGCCAATAGTCTCACAACAAACTTGCCAAAATACTGAAAGTTTCAAACCCAAAACATTTGCATTTCAAGTTCTCTCTACCATATGCAGTATCTAAAATTGATCCAACAAAAAAAAAAATCTTTCTCACCATTGAACAATTCAATAACTATTTCAACTATTCCATAAACAAAATAACATGATAAAATTATCATCACGTAAAGCGAAGAAAAAAAACCCTAGGAAACAAAAAAATCCCAAAAATTGATAAATTCCTATAAAAATTACCATTGATTCAAACTAATTGATAAAATTGTAAATAATATGAAAAGAAAACAGAGAGAGAAAGCGATACCAGAAAGGAATTGCAGTTGCAGAGAGATCAAGGCAAAGAGGAAAGGGTTTCGCGGAGATCTTCGGGGTTGCATCATGCCTCTTTCTTTCTCTCTCTAGAAAAATCACTCTCTCTCTCTAGAAAATCTAGTTGGGATGTTACTTCAAAACTATTTCACAAAGCTGCGATCTAACATCAAACTCCAGCTACGTTATTTGCGTTTTCGTTGTTTTTCTTGAAGACACTATTATACCTTCATTTTCACACATTTATTTCAACTTTGTATTTTATTATTATTATTATTATTATATATATACAAGGAATAACAAGTTTTGATATTTTTTCTTTCATTTGATATTTTTTATTATGTTTTTTCTTTCTTTACATAATTAAATTTTTAATTTTACTTTTTTTATTAATCTTAATTTCAAATTTGTTAATTCTAATTTAAATTTTGAATAAAATCTACTTTTTAATTACAAATTATTTTATCAGCGTGAAACCATCTACTCCCTCTGTCTCATAATAAGTGTCTCATTTGCATTTTTCCTTGTCTCAAATTAATTGTCCATTTACAATTCCAATGCATCAATCATTATTATTTTTCCACTATTATACCCCTATTTAGTAACTTTCAAGTTATTCAACTACTATTAATAGGGGTATTCTAGTAAATGATATTAACTTTTTTACTAAAACCAACACATCCAATCATTTTCTTAAAAACCGCGCATTGCTCAAATAGGACATTTATTATGAGACGGAGGGAGTATGAATTAGATTAGGTCAATATTATAAAAGAAGAATGAAAATATTGTGCCTAGTGGGGTACAATGTTTTTGGTCCTATTGATATAAGAGAATTTTACTTGGAATCCTAAATTTAAACTTGAAACTGACACATTTTAATATGGATAAGAATACTCTTGCGAGGAGAAAATTTTACCCCATAGTTTCAATATTATTCCTATATCCCTATATTTTATAAAAAAAATACAACTTGGTATATTTTTAACAAATTTATTATTTCATTTTTTATTATTAATATTTACAAGATTTCTAAACAATTGCACTCGTAGCTGAACATTTGATAAAAGAGTTTCGATAAATAAATTTTTAATTTTTAATATTTCAGAATATTTGACAAAATAATTTTGGTAGACAAATTTTTGATTTTTAATATATCGAAATACTTGACAAAAGAGCTTCGATACCTAAATTTATAATTTTTAATATATCGGAATAATTGATAAAAAAAATTCAGTTGACAAATTTTTAATGTATCAGAACACTTGGCAAAAGAGTTTCGATAGACAAATTTTTAACTTTTAACATACCAGAATATTTGGCAAAATAGTTTCAGTAGACAAATTTTTAATGTATCGAAACACTTGACAAAAGAGTTCTGATAGCCAAAAAAGCTTTAGACACAAATGAGAGAAAAGGAGAAATAATGAGACAAATAAACTATTATTTATACGAGGGTATTTTGGTCAAAAAAATATATTGTGGAAATAGGGAATAAATGAAGGGGTATGGGATAAAGTTTTAGACAATATCTCAATTCACCCCTAATACTCTCACACACCTAGTGCAATTTCATTAACGCCCCCTACTTCCGGAGATACACAACAAGAAGCACCTTTTTTTTTTGCTAAAATATGTTTTTTTTTTTTTCCGGAACTACATCTACGGAAGTAGTTTAAAATAGTACACGTTGGAAAAATTCAAATTAATTCAGTTTAGGACATCTCCCATATATATATATATATATATATATATATATATATATATATATATATATATATATATATATATATATATATATATATATTTATATATTTCTGGAAAGTCTTAAAAACATAATGTTCCGTAGATGTACCTATCGAACATTCTGTTATATTTTTTTTGACTAAAAAGATATTCATTAATTCAAATTAAAAATACATCATCATTACAAATTCAAGATCGCTAAAAACTGAAGAAGGTGAATCTGCAAACAATCTCGCAGCACCTAAGTTAATAGCATGCAACGGCAACATGAGAGTGCCTACAAATATGACAAAATAAAAGTCACCAGAATATTCATACTTCTGGATCTGCAACATTGACGCCCAAGTCTTCCTCAGATCTGCAATGATTTGAAGTGAATATGTCAAATTGAACCAACAAACACCGTAGTAAGACGGGAAAACCAACAAACACCGTACTAAGACGGGAAAACCAACAAACACCGTACTAAGACGGGAAAACCAACAAACACCGTACAAGACGATGAAAACTTAAAAACACACAAAACAAGAAGTAAATATGTATGGATAACCACTTATTTAAATAAAAAGAGGGAAAAAAACGGTGTTGAGGGGTGATTTCTAGCCAAAAATGGCCAAAAACCACCCCTAAAAGGAAGGGAAGAATAAAAAGAGAGAAACGATGAGAGATTTGGTAACATTTTGTTATATTTAAAACCAACTATGTTTCACTTCAAAACTCCAACTTTTTGTGCAACGACAGAATAATACAACAAAAAAGTACAGAAACTAGTGTAATGTCAACTCAATGTTATATAGTACATCAAATAATACATCATATACATCATCCAACGGGTGATATGTCATATACATAATCAAAATAAAGTATATCAATGTAATAAAAATACAGACATCAAAATAACTAGCATGATCACTATTGTGTATGCCAGACAACATTTGCATCCTCTCCTCTACCTCTCGCACCTCCTCTGCGTCCACCACCTCCTTTGTCGGCTCCTCTGCCTCTACCGTCTACTACCGCATCTGTTCTGGCACGATGTCTACGTTACACCAGTGCTCTTTGTGCCATCTCTATGATATCATCCAGTATACGCCTGACACCAGACCCTTCAGAGAAGAAACCACCCTCAATGCATGCCTACGCTATATCAACTATCTGACGACAGCAAGGAAGCACATCCTGAGTGTAGTCCAACTGAGACTGCAGCTCCTGCAATATCTCCCGATGAGATGGTCTAGGCGGTGATCCCGCTGCAGTGGGGACCATGTAGGGGTGTGACATAGTGGAGAACCAAGTGATGTACCCATCGGCGCAGCTCCAGTCTGACTATGCTCTGGTTACCCGAGCCTCGTCCGAAACCATGTGCTGCTGATATTCAACAAAGATCTCATCCATCTATCGACGGATCAACCCGAGAAGAGCGAAGACAGAAGGGTGGCGAGGTATCGTATGACAGTAGCCGAACTACCACATAACGCGCTCTAAAAGATAGGGAACAGTGATGGTCGAACTGCATGCCAACCATCTAGAAAATAGTATGATGTCATCAAACGGACGCGTCTCACAATGAATAGCGTAGATGTTGTAGTGGATGTCCTCGGCAACCATGCAATTCAGGTAGACTCTGTAGGGGTCCACCACCTGGTTCCCTCTCATGGGGACTAAGGCACGAGCACGTGGCCAGGCATTAGTGTACTCCTGCATAGCCTCCCAACCAATGATCATCGGAAAGTGCTGTAATATCCACCCCTGATATTAAAATAAAAAATACTAGGATCAAACATAATCACGAATATAGCATAAAAAGTAGTGAAAAAAAGTAGACGGATATAAGTTTGTTACCACTAGTATTGAACAGCTGCCTGCGACAGTCCTGGTCTTCCACATAGGATCAGTTCCCGCTTGGAACCAGAGCACTTCGCAAAATTGCACTCAATCCATACTATGGGATTGAGGCCATCACTAGACTGTATCGTCCTTCATATATCGTTGGATCAATATCCTGCAAAACATCATTAGACTAATCGTCTTAAGAAATGTTATGTATGCATGATGCGCAACAACACATAAAATATGACAACGACTAGTCAAAACGCATCATCATTCATCATATTAATCATACCTCATCACATGATTCATAAATACACATATCATCACAACTGCATCAAAACATCATAAAACACAGGTCAAGTAACAACAAGAAATGGTTAATTCAATTTCATAATAAAAACATACTTACTATTATATTATCACAAGGTATCATCATCTTATCATAAATCAAGTACTAGAAAACTATGTCATATAACTCATTTTATTCTACCAGGGTATAGATTATTGCATTAGCTTCTATATGCTTCGAACGACGCGTCAAACGGAGTCTAGAAATTCTAGTTACGGCCTTTACAAAATTGATGGTTCATGCATCATTCGCCCGGCGACTAAAGTCAGTAGCCAACATCTAATTTTCTTAAGCCATTCGCCCGACAAACTCGTGTTCGCCTGAGGCTTCGCTCGACCAACCCATAGGCAAACCAAGTCAGTAGCCTCTGCCTCCACTCGCCTACTCGCTCTCCCGATGCGTCCTGGGCGAGTCCATTCGCCCAGCAACTAGATCGATTCGCCCGACGAATTTGCGCGAACAGGGTTTTCCTGTTGCGATTTCCTGCACAAAACCCAATCCCAATGTTGCGATTTCTTCACCTTATAAGTCATAATTCACCATCCAAACTCAGAATTTCACCTTATAATAAAAACATAATGTATTCCATGTTATGGGCATCAATCTATTGCAAACCAATACTTCTAATTCACCATTTTCATCACATAATCACATTATCATCATAAACCAAAACCCCAAACAAGTCCTACAATTATCTTACATTTAAACCAATTATAATAACAATGATAAACTCACCTTACCTTAATATCATTGCTAGCTTTTGTTTCCTCTTTGCATTCTATAAAACCCTGTGAGTTCTCTAATGCCTTAACTCTTCTCTCGAACTCTCTTCCAAAAGCATATGACAGAATGATAAACACTGACACTCTATTTCTTGTTTAATCCCTTGGACCCTTAATTGGTCTTCCCACCTTAACCTCACTTACTTCACAATATTTCTATTTTACCCTTACAGTCTCTACATCATATTTTCTATTATTCTAATTAAAATTATTCCAGCTAATTATTCTAAAATACTCTTAATTTTCAATAATCCTCAGAACACATATGAACACCACATAAATCACCAAAACATCACATATCATTATCAAAACATCACATACTTCATAAGGACTCACATATTCACGCTAAATTAATTAAATAACTAATTAAACAATTAATCTATATTTTCAGGGTGTTACAGAAAACACATCATCATAATTGTGTAAAAATGTTGTAATGTCAGGGTGCAAGTCATGATCTAAAGTATTATCTGCTGGTACAACTTTAACAATTTGTAACGTAAAAGCTACATTAATAGCATGAGTGTGGTTTAGACGTTTGATGTGATGGAACTGGGCTTGGCTTGGACCACTAAGTTTGTCTCCATACAGTGTAACAAAAGTGTCCTTGACATAAAACTTCAAGGATAAAGCATTGTAATCAGCAATATGTGGTCCTAAGGTTTTTAACAATGGTACATCCAAGACTAAGTCTGCACCTGAAATAGGTAATAAATAAGGAGGAACATGGAGTGTATTACCTTGAATGGCTATTGGTAATTCGGATATATAACCCATAGTAGTTAAAGAATGACCATTACCAACCAATACCTGAAACTGAGTGTTGAACTGAATTGGTAGTTATAAGGATTGGGCAATCCTGGGCTGCAAAAAATTGTCTGAACTCCCACTATCTAAGAGAATAATCACAATAATACCTTGAGTTTGACCTTGAAAGCGCATGGTACCCATCCTGTGAGAACCATTTAAAGCGTTTAGAGAGACGTGATGCTTAGAGTCCCCCATGGAGAATGAATCAAGTATGGTTTGCTTGATTGTGTCAGGTGGTGGTTCGTTGTCATCATCATCCATTTGAAGAAGAAAATAATGACGGTTGGGAATTTTTGGGTAATAGAGAATTTCTCATCACAATAATAACATAGCCCTTTTTCACAGCGGAATTGCATTTCGGCCTTGGTGATGTTTTTGACTGGATGGTTTTTCTATGGTGGTGAAATTGGTTTGGGATTTGGGAGTAACGGTGGTTGTGGGTTAGATTTTGGGGTGGTGTTTGGAGCTCGGAAATGATAGGGTTTTGAGGACGAAAAATTGGGATTTTTAGTGTTGGGAGATGGTGAGTATTTATCCTCAAAGAGTCGGGCCAGCGTATAAGCTCTAGATAAAGAAGGTGGTGTTTGAGCGATTATGCCGCGCTTGATATCTTTCTGAGGACCATTGATGAAACAGTCAAGGGTGGCTTCTAGGCTTAATCCTTGATAACGGTTGGCTAAAGCAGTGAAGGAGGTGTAGTAATCAGCAACAGAGGAGGTTTGGGTAAGTTTAAACAAAATGGGCATGGGTAACTCATATGGAGATGAGCCAAATTCCAATTCAATGGCTCGTGTGAATAGGGACTAAGATTGAAACGGTTGATTTCTGGAAACCATGGTACCATATCCTTTTCCATATGGACATATGTGATGATGAGATGTTGACTATCCAATTAAGCACGTCGGAACCGTCAAAGCGAGGGAAATCTAGTTTGATATTACGCACCCGAAATGGTTGAGCAACCGGTGATGAAGACGGTGATGAACCCTTGTTGCCAGAGGGCTAAGTCAGATGAAAGGTGCTGAGTTGAGATTCAACACGCTCAAATCTCGCTTGATCTATATGATGGTGGTGGGTATACTCGTCGTGACGATGATATGCATCTTCCAGGATTTTTTGTAGCATTTTGTTTATCTCTGCAAGTGAGTTCTCCATGCATTTCATTCGTGTGTTGTCAGTCATGGTTTAACTCAATGAAAGCGCCAAATGTAACGATCAAGTAGCAGAAAATGAAGAAATTATAAAAGGAGTTGAAATTTGCACTTCAACAATGTAAGAGTACAATTACAACTCAAGATAGTAATGGAATGGCTACGCCAATGGTAGTAATGAATTCATGGAATTAAAAGAAAGATCAAGAAAAATTAAAGCTTCAGGAAAATAAGGGAGTAAAGGAGTCAGGTTTCTACCAATTACTTCCACACCCAATCATTGGTGAATCCCCCTCTATTTAACAAAGTCACCCAGATACTTTCTGTGTGGAATTTTGGCTCTCATTCCACATCCTTGTCGGCAACTTCGTCGGCAACTTCGTTTCACGATGTGTTTTCCAACAACTTCCAAAATCCTTATTTCTTTTTGCTCAGCAAACCTAATATTTTTCCTTTTAATCCAATAAATCAAATAATAATAATGTAATTACTAATATTTCTTAATGGGCCTACTAAACGTACACCTCCACATCGCTATATATATATATATATATATATATATATATATATATATATATATATATATATATATATATATATATATATATATATATATATATATATATATATATATATATATATACACACACCACATCATGACTAAACCAAATTAAATAATAATATTATTACTAAAATTATTTCTTCGACAAAAATCAACTTATTAATTCTCCGATTAACTGACTGAATAATCCAACTTTATCTTAATAATTCCGATCGACATATCAATCCAATTAGCCTACTAAACGTACACCTCCACATCGCTATATATATATATATATATATATATATATATATATATATATATATATATATATATATATATATATATTTTATATACACCACACCATGACTAAACCAAATTAAATAATAATATTATTACTAAAATTATTTCTTCGACAAAAATCAACTTATTAATTCTCCGATTAACTGACTGAATAATCCAACTTTATCTTAATAATTCCGATTGACATATCAATCCAATTAGCCTACTAAACGTACACCTCCACATCGCTATATATATATATATATATATATATATATATATATATATATATATATATATATATATATATATATATATATATATATATACACACACCACACCATGACTAAACCAAATTAAATAATAATATTATTACTAAAATTATTTCTTCGACAAAAATCAACTTATTAATTCTCCGATTAACTGACTGAATAATCCAACTTTATCTTAATAATTCCGATCGACATATCAATCCAATTAGCCTCTTAAAATAATACCGACAAATCCAATTTCAACTAAATTCCGATAAATAAATCCTTAATAATTTAATTAAATAATTAAATAAATTCGGGGTGTTACATCGAGGACTCATTTGTTGTGTATTGTGACGAGTCTAAGTTGGGTTTAGGTGGTGTGCTTATGCAAAATGATAAGGTGGTGGCATATGCTTCGAGACAATTGAGATTTCACGAAAGGAATTATCCTACTCATGATTTAGAGCTAGTTGTTGTGGTTTTTGTATTAAAAATTTGGAGGCATTATCTATACGACTCTAGATTTGAGGTGTTAAGTGATCATAAGAGTTTGAAATATTTATTTGATCAAAAGGAACCGAATATGAGGCAACGAAGATGGTTAGAACTTTTGAAGGATTATGATTTTAGCTTAAATTACCATCCGGGAAAAGCTAATGTTGTGGCGGACGCCTTAAGTCGGAATTTATTACATATGTCGGCCATGATGATTAAAGAATTGGAAATGATTGAACAGTTTAGAGGTATGATTTTGGTATACGATCTGACACCGAAGAGTGTAATGCTAGGAATGTTAAAGATTAACAGTGAATTCTTGGATAGCGTAAATGAAGCTCATAAGTTGGATGTAAAGTTGGTAGATTTAATGATTGGAAATAATCAAGGTAAAAGTGATGATTTTAAAATAGACGAGCAAGGTGTGTTGAAGTTCCGTAATAGAATTTGTGTCCCTAATGACCTTCAAATGAAAAAGATGATTTTAGAAGAAAGTCATAGGAGTAGTTTGAGCATTCATCCGGGTGTGACTAAGATGTACCAAGATTTGAAGAAGTTGTTCTAGTGGGATGGATTGAAACGCGACGTAGCGCGATTTGTTTATGCATGTTTGATTTGACAGAAGTCAAAGGTCGAACATCAGAAACCTGCAGGGTTGATGCAACCATTAGAGATCCCAAAATGGAAGTGGGATAGTATATCGATGGATTTTGTACAAGTTTACCGAGTACGCTAAGAGGATACGATGCTATTTGGGTGATTGTTGATAGATTGACAAAATCCGCTCACTTTATTCCAATAAATATTAGTTTCCTAGTATCGAAGTTAGCAGAGATTTATATCCGGCTAATTGTGAAGTTGCATGGTGTTCCGTCTAGCATGGTATCAGATAGAGATCCAAGATTTACTTATGTGTTTTGGAAGAGTTTGAAAGAAGTGATGGGCTCTAAGCTAAAATTGAGTTTGGCGTATCATCCGCAGACTGATGGGCAAACGGAAAGAACCATCCAATCTTTGGAGGAATTGTTGAGGGCTTGTGTGCTCGAGCAAGGAGGTGCTTGGGATAGCCACCTTCCCTAATAGAATTTACATATAACAATAGTTACCATTCTAGTATTGGAATGACACCCTTCAAAGTTTTGTACGGTCGGAAGTGTAGAACTCCGTTGTGTTGGTATGAATCTGGTGAGAGTGTAGTACTTGGACCTGAGATTGTCCAACAGACAACCGAGAAAGTGAAGTTAATTCAGGAAAAGATGAAGGCTTCACAGAGTAGACATAAGAGTTACCATGACAAGAAAAGAAAGGATCTTGAGTTTGATGAAGGGGATCATGTGTTTTTGAGAGTCACTCCGGTGACCGGTGTTGGAAGGGGATTGAAATCGAAAAAGCTTACACCTCGGTTTATTGGTCTGTATCAGATTTCAAAAAGAGTGGGAGTTGTTGCTTATCGGGTGGCTCTGCCACCTAACCAATCGAATTTGTATGATGTATTCCATGTCTCACAACTTCGGAAATACATCTCGGATCCGTCTCATGTGATTCCGATGGATGATATACAAGTACAGGACAACCTTACGGTGGTTAAAACCAGTTTCTGAAGGCCTTCTTTCTAACCGCCGACCAGCCACCCTCACGATGGTTAAAACCACCACTCATGGAGGCTCCGATGAGATTTTGAAAACTTAGGTTTTCCCTCACTCTCTCCTCTCTCCTGAATTTAATTGTTTATGGATCCTATCATACCATCTTTTTTTATAATTTCATAATTCAACTAATTACAACTCAATATAGTAATGGAATGGCTAAGCCAATTGTAGTAATGAATACATGAAATTGAAAGAAGGATCAAGAAAAGCTTAAGCTTCAGGAAAATAAGGGAGTCAGGTTTCCACCAATTAATTCCACACCCAATCATCGGTGAATCCTCCTCTATTTAACAAAGTCACCCACATACTTTCTGTGTGGAATTTTGGCTCTCATTCCACATCTTTGCTCCTGAAAGTTAGAATCATGTGCCAAATGTCCCTTCTCATCATAAGAACTCATCATAAGAATTAGTTATTGTAATGACTACTTTGCCCTTATTCGTAATACAATACCATTAACTGCAAATACACTTTAACTATACTTTTTCAAGTATTAAAAATATTGTACTCGTTTTATAGGCATTATCAATACATATATTTTCTATTTATTACAGACTTTTAACTAATTTTATTGACAGCAGATAACAAGTCAAACTAAATAATCTTAATTACTAAAAATTCAAAACTTCCAGAAAAGAAAATACTTTTGGAAGCATTCAGATGATAATTTATTTTTGTGAGCAATAACTTTTTGTTTTATAGGAATCTAATTTAAGATTTTAAAATGTAAATATAATACAGTATACTAATCATAGGGTAAAAAAGGACCAGCATTTTGTATGCATTCAAGCTTAAGAACCAAACAATTTGTAAACATAGCATTAGATAATTTCTCAATCTATCCGTTATATTTCTTATTTAATTTGATTTTAAGTTCAACTATACTTTAGTACATTATTTTATGCAAGAAAAAATCTGAATGTGCTGCTGTCACTGTCTTCACGCAATCACACGGTCAATATTCTATTAGCTGTTAAATTTGATCTGATGATCAGAAGCAGTAGATTATTGTAACTCAAAAAATAACAAGCTTAAATAAAGACCGACATGACTGCGTTCTTTCCCGACTGCAGCAAATCATGATGCGGCAAGAATAGAGTCACGAAAAATGCAGGCAATTTCTGCCAAGAGGAAGACAAAAATGGAGAAGAAAAAAAAAAGGAAACTTTGGTAATTACCAAACCAGCCGCGGGGACAAGGCATTATTCAACAACATCAGATTGTATGCCGAGGTCTTACAGTTGTTAGAAAACAACTAATTGCATGACGCATGATGCTGCGAAAATTGCCAAGATGGGCGTTTAGCACCTGATAGAGGCACCTCACATTTCAACACACTCCTTAACCATTTAACTCTGTTTAAAAGTTCCTCCAAATCTAGAATTGCCGAGTCTGTTGTATTTGAAGAAGAGGAATTCAGACAAAGGCTATTACTGGCGGTTCTCATCTTAGCAGGATACTCATCATCATGTCTATTTATAGGAGCCGTTTCCAGAATCTCAATTGATGAATCAGAATTATGTGAGCTTGAAATAATATCGGAAAAGGAAGTTCTTCCATTTTTATTGTCAGCCACTTCAATATCCATATTCTCTCTAGTATCCATGGATCTAGATGAAGGCTGATCAACGTTTACGGCTCCATCTATAGCAGCAGTTATGTTCACAATATTCCCTGCTATAGCAAAAGTGGTTTGAGGTTAAACTCACGATTTTCCCATCTCGACTGTACATAGATTGTAAATTGCTACATTTTATATGCTTAAACTATTAATGGAAAATAAACAAGGAAATTTGATACTATTAAGGGGGGAAAAGGCAGATTTGTAAATCAAGAAAACATGAATATTCTTCCTAAAACATTGCTACCCACATAATATAATTATATAACCACGGCAAACTAATATTTCATTAAAAAAAATCTAAATAGTATATTTTAATTGCATTTTACCTGAATTTGCTGGATTCATTATCCGAGCAGGACACCTACGTCCATCCTCCTGTTAATTTTGCAAGAAAATGAAGCATTGATCATTCAAACATATATAAATGGTCTTTAATTACCTAAACAAACTTAATGCATAACATAAGAACCATAAACAGTATAAAGACTTGCGGAATGATGTTATTGAAACAAGGAATGGAATACTTCCCAAGGGAGAAGGGTCTCGCAAAATGAGCTTGGAATGCTTAACCTCAAATCTAGGAGATCGGGAGTCTTGGTGAGTACAAGAATTTGATTTGAGCTTAATTTAACTTTACAAAATTGACTTGTAAGGTGAGGATTGCTCTCACATATAAATCTATATTTAGGTCCTATCTATATGGAACTTGGGTTTTTTTCAAATAAACCCGCCCCTTAACGCTCACTATTAATAAACTCGGTACGTGGATATAAATAGTTGGTGGTCTAGATTGACAGACTCTTATACCATATTAGAATTTGAGCCGAGTCTAACTCAATTTTACAAAAATGAGAGGAAATCTTATTGATTCTAAACATTTCTAATATTTCCAGGGTCACATAGGACATTTGTTACCAGGGGCATATGACCATATGGTTCAACAATGAAGCTAACAACCCAAAAGAAACCAATACCTCCCTAATTTCAAAATGGCCCCTTTCCTGTCAAATTCCACAATAGCGAACTCTCACTTATCTTCCCCTATTTATTCTAAACATAACCCATATAATCAACAAAGCATAACTATTCGTAATAATATAATAACAGTTACAAAACTGAGTAGTCAGTTTTCCATAATTTTTTTATGAGAGGTCTAACACAACCATCACATTGCAGCTAGGATGGACAGATAGGCAAAACAACCCAAGACTCAAAACCAGCCTTATCATTTATGTAGAAAGGAAAAACGAACCAAGACTCTTTAAAAATCCAGGCTACCTTCATTGGTTTTTATACTAAGTTGTTTGCTTCTTCCTTCCCAAATAACAGAAGTTCAAACCTTTATGCTAACCTTAAGCACCTTAGCCCTAAGATGGTTAAGGAGATGGGGAAAAACTTTGAAGCTTGTGAGGTCCTTGAAGCCATCAAGAAAATGAGCAACATGGCTGCTCCCGGCCCGGATGGCATCCCTGCTTTATTTTTTAACAGGTTTGGGGAAATCATTGGTAAGAATGTCGCCCACTTTATTCTTCTTATTCTTAACAATGTGGGTGACCCCAGTTTCCATAATCATACTTATATCAATTTAACTCCTAAAACTAAGAATCCTACTAGTCCCTCTGAGTTCAGATCCATCTCTCTTTGTAATATCATGCTTAAGAGAGCCACCAAAATGCTAACAGAATTAATTCTTTACATGCCTATGAATTCTTTTAACTACCGCCATTATGAATGTACGCAATAAATGGTCCAACTACAGTTCTTGTTGATCCAGATGATTCATCCTTTGCTCTTATCCCATACTTCACTTCTTATGTCCTCATTCTACTCCTAATCTTCATTACAAATTTGATTACAGAGACTAACAATCATATCTAGCTAACAAAACATGTGAACTTTTACAGTTGAAATGTCTACTGCAAAGTATTAAAGTTTTGCAAGATTCATTGACACCATTTCCAATATTGTTTAGATAAAGATTCTTGCATGTGTTGAAAGTGAAAAGAGACAAGACATGTGATGGAATCTGTGTTTGAACTACACACCAACAAATATGGATAAAGATTTATGGAAAAGATTCTTTTTAAGAAGGAAAAGAGATAGGAGACAAGTGATGGAGTCGTGTCTGGATTACGCCCAGAAGAATTTACAGAAACCGAAAAAGAAAATAAAAAAATGCGGGCGAAAATCAGAGATGCTAAGGCAATCAGATACCTTTCAAGAAAAGAACACACCTATTATGATAATATGTACGACCAATATTATATGTACAAAGAGAACAACATACATAAGGCTATTGCAGAAAACTATTATATAGCACTAAATTCAAATTTCTCATATTCTTATTATAGTTTACTTTATTCAAACAGAACTCCACTTCCTCATTTTCAAAAAATAAATCAAACAGAATTGACAAAATGACATCAATAGAAACACAAACTTTTGTAGATGAAATCCATTTTTCATTTCGGACGTTCAATGGAATTTTTAATCAGATTTACCAAATATAATGAATACCGCAAATTTGAAAACTAAAAAATAGACACTGTAAGCCTTATTAGAAGAAAATATCATATAATTTATTAATAGATAGTTTTGGCAGAAAATTTAACAAGAAAATCAAAATTAGAAAGATAAGTCAGACTAAGGGATTACAAGTACACACCGTAGGCATAGGCACAGTCCAACCATTCTGTGGGCACCATTCCAAGGAAGGGCGCAGGTCCTTACTTAAAGCTTCATATGAACACCCTTCACCATGCGGAGGAGGTAGCAAATCAATCTAGAAAGAAAACTAACATTGTAAATCCACTAACCTCACAAATCCATATGTATCATTTGTCAATATCTAGGTAGAGCCAGCGACAAAATAAATAATCATAACTACTATGCCCCAAATTAGATGCTTGAAAAAATGAAGCAGGAAAGAATTGAAAAAAAGATGAACCATTCAATTGTCTATAATTCATATTTAAATAATCAATAGCCTTGGGCATGGAACAAGAATTTGCCTGTGTATTTCATCTAAATAAATCCATATTTCTCAAGTGGTGGAATTAAAATTATAACTTCAAATCATTTATTAAGGGTATGTCTAGGAGGGGGAATTAGGAGAGAGCAGGAGTTATTTTTCTTCTCTAAATTAAGTCAGCTATAAAATATTGGGCGTGGGGTTCAGTTTAGCACTTTATCTATCTAACAGTTTCACACACTTTATCGCTATGCTGGAGGTTCAGTTTAGCACTAAGCTTAAATCAGTGCAAGTTGATGATGGAGGTGAATTCAAAACTTTGGCATTCTTCTTTACTGCTTGTGGCATCACTAACAGATTGACATGTCCTCACTCACAGATTAATATGTTCTCACATACACCACCAAAGCCGATCTGTTGTATGCCCATAGTGGTTCTTAATATCTAATCTTCTTATCTTGTCCTATATAAAACAGTCCCTGACTAAAAGTTTCTCGAAGTTTTAGTTGTGCTTGTGACTCCAACCTTAGACCTTACTATCCACACAAGTTTGCTTACCACGCAAAGGAGTTGGTCTTCCTGGGTTAATTCTCTAACCATAAAGGCTATAAATGTTAAAGTGTTGATGGCCAAATTTATATCTCAAAGAATGTCATCTTCAATGAGATCATATTTCTCTATCTTCTTTTGTTTCCCACCATCTACCAGACTACCATTGTACCGAAATCAATGCTTGTTCCACCATTCTTTTCTCCCACCATCTACCATACCAACACCCTCCCTTGAACCTAGCAAATCATTCTTTTCTTCAACCATTACTTCCGTAGAAACTTCACCTATTACCAACAATGTCTCTTAGGTTCTGAGCATGTTAATCTCAACTAGCTTAAATGCAGTCACTTATGACTTCTTAGCCTCACCTGTACCCAATTCTCCCACGTCTCTGTTGTTAATAACTCACTAATACCCTATCCTCAAGTCTCAACACACCTTCACTTAACTCTTCACACTTAACTTCCACTTATCTACTTTACGTTGATATGGCGACATGATGTTGAAGAACTGTATGCACTTCAAAATAGTGAGGCTTGGAACCCTGTTCCTTCTCCTCCAAATAAGTCGGATGTCGGTGGATCATCAAGTTTAAGGTTGGTCATTTTATCAGGTTAATATTAGAATTAAAACTTTGCCAGTTGCAAAAGGTTATTCATAGTATTATAGGCTAGGACTACGGGGATACTTTCTACCCAGAGCCTAAACTGGCTCCAGCTAGGTCATTATTGTCAATTGTTCTTTGCCATTGCCATCTTAAAAAAATGCTTTCGTTCATGTTGATTTCAATGAAGCTTATAAAGAGTGAACTCTTGGATTTGTTGCTCAAGGGGACTAATACGACCTTGTTTGTGGTCTTGGTAAATAAAACTCAATAAGATCTCCCATAATTTCCAAGATTTTGTACATTTAGCATTATGGAATACTAGTCATAAGTAAAAAGATTAAAGGAGTCAATGAATTAAAGAGAAAATGGAAAAATGCAAAATCATTATCCAAATAGGATAAGACTTCAAAAAAATTCAAAAATCATGTCTCAAATATAAACATGCAACAAAAATTACACAAAAATAACCAATATTACCTGAACTTTGTCATTTCCAATTAGTTCAGTCACTTTTCCACACCAATAGCAACCATCAGAAAACCAATCTACCAAATCCCCAATCTTCCATGTGTCATCAACAATAACGACCACTTCTGAGATGGCATTTACATCAAGCTTTTCACTTTCACGATATATGGTAGGAAAGCGAGGTCGCACCATCAATACCTTGTTGAGTCCCTTTGACTTGTTAATGTGAGTGGGTTTTTGATACACCTTGATTTGAGTACTCTCTACAAATAAGTAGTATGACGATTATTATCTTCAAATGATCAGCTATCATTCCAACTTGTAATACAAAGATTTTGTTCATCAACAACGAGAAAAAGTAGTTATTTGACATTATCCCTCAATTAAATGAAATATTTTTTCTTTTGAGCTAAGTAAAGAATTTAAAGTAAACCATCAAGTTAATCTAAAGTTACACACATAAATTAGTCCTTCGAAAGTGTTCATTCATCAACAAATTGATCCTTAGTTTTCAGGAGATGAAATTTGTGACTAGATTTTTTAGGGAAAAAATTTGTTAAAAATACTCCCTCATCCCAAATTATAAGTCTCTTTACAAAAAATATTTGTCCCAGATTATAAGTTAATTTACAATTACATTTAAGCATAATATTTATTTTCTTATCCCTTACTATTATTATTCTTTCTTCTTCCCATTCTTTAAATTTTTCTTTTCAATATCGTTAATGAGGGATAATTTTCCAAAGATTAATGTGGTGAGAAACGTAACTTTGAAGGACTTAATCTCTATTAAGACAAATGTCCAAAATAGAGAGAGGACGAGTTGTCAAAGGTAGGGTATGGACTAAAAGATCTTGAAAGAGACAATGAACTCGAGCTCTCCATTTTTTTCCTTAATGTTAAAAAATCCCAACAATTTTCTACAATCACTTTACAGATTCAAGATGACGAGGAAAAAGACTAGAAACTTTTGCAAAAACCAAATACAATGATGGAATAGGATCATAACCCAATTTTGAGTGCTGTAGCAAGACCCATTCTTTGGAAAAAAGATGGATGACAAGACAAGCTCATTGGGTTGAGAGTAGATACATGGAAAAGCTCTCTAAAGGGCAGTAGAAGAAATCATTTGAGATGCAATAACCAAATACAAAGATGGAATGGGATCATAACCCAATTATCTAAGGTTAAGGTATAAGTCAAAGATGGAGATGCAACCAGCGTTTTTTCAAAAGCTCAAGTTGGTTGACATAACCAAAAAAAGGAGAAACAATAATCATCATCAAAATTGCCATACTCAAAGTAGTTCTAGTGGCGGGTGGAGCATTGTAAACAAGAGAAACTTGGATTCCAAACTTTATGGCAGAGTCTCTAGCGTTGAACTTGGATGCATATATGACTAGAAGCGTAATGAAAGAAGAAATGTAGAAGAGAGGTCTGGTTACTTCCATGGAGATATGGTTAAGTGTTACCACCAACATTGGTTGAAGTCGCTAAATCTAATCTCACGTGTTGTGGCTATTGATCTTCATTAGAGTTGCTAATTGAAAAAGAGTCGTTGTCAGTAGAGATGTTAATTGTGATGAAAAAGAAAGGCAATTTGATATTATGTAAGTTGGGTTTAATTTTAGACCTTATTGGCCACCCCTTATTTGATGTTTAACATTTGGGTGATAAAAAGGGTTTTACCAAATGTGATTCAAGGGTAGACTTAGTCAAGTCAAACACAAGGCATATTTAGCCTAAATGTGAATTCTAAAGATGAGCCAATAATTTTACGAGGCTTTTTTGGGGGGGCTTAATTACTCCTAAACATGTTATTTGGGTTGTTCACGATGTTCATAGCCAAGATGAGACCATATTGTGATGTGTGGGATAGATTGGGATGGACTAGCAACCATTTGTAGTAAAGTGCATGTTGATTGGACCTTGGACAGCATTTCTACCCCTCACCCACTTCAACACTTCAACAAGAACCGTAAAACGCCTATTTGCATATAAGGATGAACCACTATCTCAAGCAAGCACCACCACTGAAGGCTCTAGATATAAGTCCTCTTGAGACAGCCCCATAACAATGAGATCCACCGGACACGTGTCCACTGGCATCAATTCCGACACTAAAAGAACAGTTGACTGCCATTTCATTTTGTGAGTCAAGGTTGAACGATTCACCATGGGAGCATACCTTCAAAGACTTGATTTTGTGCGAGGAAGATATGGAGGAAAAACACTTAAATTGTGTAGTGATTCTCATTCTAAACCTTATGGGCCAGCCCCAATTGGAAGATAGTTTTGGATTTAGGCAAAAAGGGACTTAGATAATCTAATTAGAGATCACACTGTGTTGGCCTTAACCCAAAGCTCTTTGAACCCAATTCATAGTGTTGGCCTTAACCCAAAGCATTTCGAGTCCAGTTCATAATACAATCCAGGTGGTTTTACTCCTATTTTTGTAAACCTTTTATGTGTTAACCTAAATGATCACCAACTTTGCTACCAGGCTGAACTTGCCACTTAGGTGTTGGGGAAAGATTGCCCTTTGTTGGCAACAACACTGGGTTGGATAATATTATAGGAAAATGCAAGGCAGCAACCCGAAGTGAAATTGGTTCATCACGCTCTAAATAGTGGGGTTTATTAAAACTCAAGTCTCACATAGAAAAAGAAATAAGGTCTGGTAAGAGTTTAAAGAGAGAGGCATCATTCACCTTATAAGTCAGTTTTGTAAAGATGGATTAGACCAAATAAAAAATATCTAATAGAGTATCAGTGTGGTACCATCCAATGCATAAACGGGGATTGAGAAAGGAGGGGTGACAAGTATGCAAATTCTTGATGGAATTAATAAGAAAATGAAAATTGGTGACAGGTTTCAATGTATTAGCAAGACCCATTCTTTGCCAAAAAGAAGGACAAGACAAGCCAATTGGGTTGAGAGTTGAGACATGGAGAAGCTCTCCAGCCTGAGATGCAAAAACCAAATACAAAAACGGAATAGGATCATGAACCAATTGTCGAAGTAAAGGTTGAAGTCAAAGGTGGAGATGTAACTTCAGATTTTTCAAATGTTAGAGTTGGTTGACATAACCCAAAATAAGGAGAAACAATAATCATTATCAAAATTGCCCTACCCAAAATCGTTCGTAAAGGATTCCAAACAAGTTAAAATTCTCCATCTCCAATTTTAACTTGTTTTGAGTACTTTTTCTCGTTGATTATGAACAAAATCTTTGTATGTGACGCAATGTATAACACCAAGTTAAAACTTTAATGTCCAGTGCAATGGTATTAAGGAACCAAACTGTGTATGAACTTTCAAATAGCTACATTCAAAGGGTGGGTGGGGTATCTCAAACTTGTTGAGTGAACCTAAACCCTAAATCCTATATTCTAAACATTGTAGACGCAGGAAACTTGGATTCCAAAAAAGTTAAAATTTTCCATCTCCAATTTTAACTTGTTTTGAATACTTTTTCTCGTCGATTATGAACAAAAACTTGTATGTGACGCAATGTATAACACCAAGCTAAAACTTTAATGTGCAGTGCAATGGTATTAAGGAACCAAACTGTGTATGAACTTGCAAATAGCTTCATTCAAATGGTGGGTGGGGTATCTCAAATGGTATGTACTAGTTGAGTTAAATGGGTGTAGGTTGTTGGTCCAGAGTTCAATCCATGCCGGCAACATTTCTTTATATTTATGTATTAATGTAAATAAGTTGTTGATATTTATAAATCAACAACTTTTTAAAAAAACAAATAGCTTCACTCAACAAGCTAATAAACTCTAGATTTGTTATAATTGAAAGCAAGAACATACTTTGATCAGGGTAGTCAGGATACTCCAATAGATAGCTCATCCCACCATATTTAATCTTTAAGATCTGAAAGAATGATATAAAATAATAAGGAGACCAACTATGAAATTTTAGATTCGTAAACAGATCCAAAAAAGACACTAGACAATAGCTGAGCAGCCCAACAAAAACATGATTTCGAAAAGGCCAATAGCACAAACAGTTTGACAGAAAGCTGAAGAATTCAGCAAGGAGTTATTTTGAAGATAACAAGTTTTACTTGATAAAACTTACAATGCAGAAAGACGCTCTGTTGATGACTGCATATTCATAATTATTGGTTTTAATAGGATTAATTGCATTCTTTCTTTTCTCTTTTTTTAGCACATACATGTGGATTCGTAGGAGATTAAGGCCCTTTATTTTAGGATTAGATTGATTTTCAGGCTCAGTTCTGTTCTCCTATTTATTCACCCTTACTAAGAATTTTAAATCAAAGAAAATCATTTTTCTGCAATTTAAACCATTGATAAAAAGACCAAACAAGGAGTGTAAAAGTTTGGACCCATAAGTTTATCACACACAATGTTACGTTATATTTGCAAGAAACTAATTCTGCAACTCAAAGAAATAACTCTTCTAGTCATGTGATAACTACTCTAACCATTACATCAAGAGCTAATAAAAGACTATTGACAATGTCAATTAACATATCATATGCAAACACTATTATAACATCATTGAAATATAAACAGTATTCTAAAGAACATGAACAATCAAATTGATAGAAAGAACAACAAAACCACAGTAAAATAATTAAAACATTAGCTTAAATGCACATAACATAATCAATATTCCTGCTCTGGAAAAAAAAATCAAGGATGGAATAATGTATACCTTGCACCTGAACCATGCACCACGAAAACCGTTTGAAAAGTATCGTGACTCAATCAATTCACCGACTTTAAATGGAAGGTCAGACATTTTGAACAAAGGTGCCTCCAAACTCCCAATTCGTAAATACAAAACCTTGATACACAAGAGAAGTGTTATACAGTCATTTTGAGAGTTGTAACTGAGGAAAAGTGACTTAAACCAAGTTAGTGAACAAGCAAAATCAGGTAGCAAATTGAGAGACATTTCATATGATAGTTAATTAGTTATGTTCAAATACCAAATAGGTAAAAAAATAATAATACTAATTATACACATTTAGCTTGATCCTTCGAATATTACTCTATCAACACGTGATCCTCCAAATATTTTTTGACAAATAAAGCCTATAACTATAAGAATATAAAAACATCATTCATTGTTATTAATAGCAAATCACAGAAAATAGAGGATAGCAAGAATAACCGTATATATATATATATAAAAAGTTTGCTCAATGGAGAAAAGTTTCCTATTTCAATTTCCAATGCATTGAATACATGCATTTCCAAAAAAACTTGCCTTTTTAAGCCTTTAACGAGTGCACGCATTTCCCTATTTTAAATAATAAATATAAATCAAAATATTGATCACATATTTAATATTTTAAATTATCAAAACTAAATAATAAAGTAGATTGTAAAATAATCGGGTAGGTCCCCGCAGGTACAGATTTTGTAATCAGAGAAAACTCTAACCCAAACCCAGGCAAAGAAGGATTTTCCGTCAAACTTGGGGCGGATTTCGGTAGGTCCCCACGGATATGGATTATGTTGTCATCTCAAGACAATATGTGGCATCAACATATGTTTATAAGCGGGAAGTATCATCGTCTTATAAGTCGGTTGTGTAAGATTGAGTTAGGTCAAACAGATAGTCGTTAAAATGTCGAACAAGTAAAAGGGGATGCCTGAAATTGGTGAATGTACCAATTCCAAATACGTATCATAAAAAGAAACAAACCCTCAACCAAATGATTTCTTATATTCTTCAACCTAACAATGAATGGCATGAAAGCCCTAAATTTGTGTTTGTAGAATTGTTGTAAAATCAATTCAAATTTTCAAAAGAAAAGCAAAATACATGCAATTACATGAATAAGTGTATCTTGAAAAATCAAGAAAAGGAAAGAGGGAATACCTGTGTACGGAGTATACGAGTGTTGATGACGATCGATGATAGACTCCGGTGAGTTGAGTTCAGTGTGAGTGTCTCTCATGCAATGACGCAAGGTGGCAGTGACAGCGGTAGCATTTCCTTTTCTCAATGGAGAGCCACTGGTCCGGTGTGTCAGTGTTTATATATATATATACTGTTATTCTTTCTCAAAAATGAGAGATTTACTTTTCACAATAAAGGAATAAAATAATCAAAAATTAATAAGTTGAACTTATTTTATAATTTAAATTCATGAATCAATTTGATATATATAGGAACTAGTGTTTCTACCCGTGCGTGCCTGATAAAATTTCTTATACTAAAAAAATATATTTTATAATTTATAAATAAAATTATATTAACATTATAACCCGTCTATTGTATCTATGTCTATGTTATTAGTTGCACACAAATTATTTTTAACAATAATAATCTATGTTTTGTTTATAAAAATATCTTTATTATTTAAGAATTTAATTTATTTAACTATAAAACAATTTTTTAATTATCATGCTAATTTAAAAAGAATAGACTTTGTTATGTTTTTTTTTAAGTTACCAAAAAAATTATTTAGTCTTTAAATATATAATATCAATTAAGAAATTAAAACGAAAATCTTTTTTAAAGTTGTTCGATATGAAATATATAAATAAGATCTCATTTTAAATATGACTTTTATTTCTGAGAAACAATCTATATAAAATCAATTTTTTTTTTTGGCTATTCGCACCAGTGTCGACCCACCACAGGTGGGCCACTAATCCGGCTCGTGCGGAGAGGCATGCGCACTGGCCAAGCAAGATTGTTCCGCCTGAGAATCGAACTCGGTATTCCCCGAGTACGTCCTTGGACGAAGCTCCTTGCCAATGGAGATTAGAATCTCATCAAAATAATTATAGAAATTAAAAGTTTAAATATTTATAGTATATTATGATTAGAAGAGATTTAGTTTTTGGAAAACAACTTCGTTTTATTATTCCATGTTCTAAAAGTTATAATAAATTAGTGCCTATAAATTTTTGGATTAACAATATATATTTATAAATATTTTGTTAATAGTTTTTAGTGATATTTATAAGAGCCTTAGCTTTTAATTTGAGAATTGCAATTCTGATGGGTTGAGAAACTACATTAATCTAGCTAATATATGAGCAAAAAAGTACCCCTAATTAAATATAAAAAAATGTAAATGCCACAACTGCATGGAGTTCCTGCTCTTTAGAGTACAATTGAATAAGGCTTAGAGCATCAAAATGAAATGTAATATCACCCTATTTCACCTAATCCTATTACTAAAAATCCTAATGACTAAAAAAGGGGGAGAAAAAACAAACAAGACTGTGTAGTTAGTGGTTATGCTGCCAAAATTGATGTAGTTGTCTGGGCAACAAATCTTGAACACTACCTGACTGCTTTTGTCCTTCCGGAATTTGGCTCTAAGAAGGATAGAAATCAGAATATCCATGACTTGCATACTATGACAATAAAGTTATCATGCTGGGGAGAAGATAGACAATAAAGTCAATTAAGCAATTGAAAAAACTATAGTAGGCCTTAACAATGTAGAGCATTAAAATGATACTGGTTAAACTTTGAGATAAGCACCCATCATATAATTGAGTTCTGTTATTTGAGCTTCATAAAACATATAATGTATCTAGATAAAGCACCCATCATATAATTAAGTTATGTTATTTGAACATCAAAAAACAAAAATTAAAATCTCTTTGAAGTTACTTGAAGGTTTCATATTACCAAGAGATGTATTAGATTGAAATCTTCCTGGACGATAAAAGGAAGAATCAAGATTTCCATAACCAGGTACATCACTGATAGTATGCAGATGCAATCTACTCACGAGCAATTCATTTCTATTTTGTGGAAGGTTGTTGTAATTCAGGTCTGCATGAGATCAACTGTACGCAGTGTTGTCTAAAAATGCTTTGTGAATCAATGGTTGTCATATATGACTGATTATGGGGTAGAGACTAATATGCTTCTTGCTATTGTTGAAAGTGATTATTGGGCTGCATTGTAAAGCCCTGAGTAGGTGCAGATCTGTTATGCAAAGCAAGATTCCTGGTTCAATGTCCTGCATGTTTAAACAACTGTCAAGAACAATGACACTAATTATTAGGTCCAATTCATCAAGATGAGGGAAGTGACCCTTGCACTTCTAGGCCTCATAAACTATACCAGTGTTCTCAATACAAATTTATTTGCAATGAGTTTGTACAAATTTCAAAAGTAACTGAGATATCAACATCACACCCATATGAGGGTAATAATACTGCAGTGGTGAAAAGAAAAACAAAACAAATTTTGTTCGCGAAAACTATAAAATTAATAGCCGGTGTACCTTGCTGCAACACCGTCCATATCAGTTCAAGCTAAATTAACCTGCCCTGCTAAGGCTACATCACAATTGTGTAAACCGGCACCGGACCTGCTAAGGCTACATCACAAAACCACTATCTATGATTTGTCTGCTTCGAGGTGATGTTTATACAAACTATGTAGAATATAGAGAAACCATATATGAGCAAGCCAATAAAGTCAAAGAGAAATGGTTGATCTTTTTTTAGGTCACATCCCATAGAAACATTAGCTTATGAACATCAAAACAAACCATATTGAGTGTTCTTCAAGCTTTTGCTGCCACCTATCTTCATAAACCTCCTTAAATATGTCATTAAATCTGCAATAACCTCAAATTATAAATCATATCCAATATAAGTAAATGAAAAGAAAGGTTGTCTAAAAGAGTGAAATCGCAATCATTAAAAGAGTGAACCAACTAATGAAAATATCGTACAGAACTTACAGCTGACTTTGATGCATCATCGCAAGCAAGGCTAGCATCAAGAGGCATAAGACAAATATGTAGAGCTGTTGACTACTTTAGGAAAGATCACACAGAGAAAGGGTCAAAACAAATCCATTAAAACCCCGTTGTAATTTTTAAAAAGGAAATAATGTCATATAGTATACGACATAAGTCAGTTATAGGGTAAATCCTTTGAAACAGGGACTCCAAAACTTATATCGTCTCTGCATAATCCTGAAGATGAGACCAGATGATGGCTTTGAGACATTAAAATTAAAAAAAAAATCACATCATGAAATATAATCAAAACAACAATTGTCAAAATTAAATTAAATCAATATAGAGATCAAAATAAACATACAATATTTAGTGTTGCGGCAGTATATTCAAATTAAATGTTATTGCTTCCTTTGGATCCAAAAGTAACTTTATCTGCAACGTTGTTAACTGGATCTCCTGGATCCATAGAAGTCAGGGTAAGCACATCATATTCCTCTGAATGAACTCCCAAAGAAAAAAGGAGAAGTAGTGAGTACAAAAGTAAATAAATAGAGATGAGAGCTTACCAAAAATAATGCTCCATACCGAAGATGTGGATCAAGATCTTGGCATGTTTCACACTCTTGGTTGATTCAGGCATGTTTCACACTCTTGGTTGATTCTGGCATGATTCAAGCATGTTTTAAAGTCAGTCTGAAACACAGTAAAAACATAATTAGTTAATTCTACGAAAAATCAGCGGCTATAACAAATGCAGCGGCAAAATGAAAACACTAGGTTTATTCATCTTCAACAGAAATGAAAACAAATCAGCTAACAAATAAAGAAGGTAAAACAATAAAAAAAGGAAAGTTAAAAGAGAGGAACATTGTTACTTGGTTTAGCTTAGGGTTATCAATTTTGTGCTGTGACAAAATCTCTCTTCAGTTTGCAACGGCGTGACTTGTTTATCCTCCCTCACTCGTCTACTTCACCGCCACCATGACCACAGCCTCTCCGTCTTCAATCCCGCAGCGCCTTCTCCTCAACCCTCTTCAGTTTGCGGCCTCCTCTTTACAAAACTAGTGAATCAAATCAAGATATGTGGAGAAACATTAAAAACAAGAGTTGTTGTTTCAAAGATCTTGAGGTCTTTGGCCCCTAAGTTCGACCACGTGGTGGTAGCCATAGAAGAGTCAAAGATTTGTCGAAATTGACAAAGGAAGAGCTTCAAGGGACGCTTGAATCTCATGAACAACGAATGGCTGAAAGAGCAACAAGCAAGTCGAAGAGTGATGTGGCTTTGCCGGCTCAGTCGGCAAACAAAGGCAAAAGAAGCTGTAATGGAAATAAAGGTGGAGGTGGCTACAACAATTCAATTGGTCGAAATCTGCAAGAAGGAAGTTGGTCGAATCAGAGAAAGCCCTCATATCAAGGCAACTAAATAGGTGGTGCTGCTGGTAGAGGAAGAGGTGGCGGTCAAGAGCATAACAAGAGTCACATTCAGTGTTTCAATTGTCATTTGTCAAAAGTATGGTCACTATTCTACAAAGTGTCCATAAAAGAATAAGGACCAAGAAAGTGATGCAAAGTTTGCAAAACAAGAAGAAGAATAAGAAGAAGAAGAAGAAGAACAAGAAGAAGAAATTATGCTGATGGTCACAACAAAAGATAAAGATAAATTCAAGGACCAATGATACTTGGATTCAGGATGCTCATCACACATGTCTGAAAGGAAAGATTGGTTTGTCAACATAAAGCCCTCAATAAAGAACATGGTGAAATTCGTAAATGACAATACTCTAGCAGCTGGAGGTATTAGAGACGTTCTAATTATGAGGAAAAATGGAAAAAGGTTAGTAATTTTCAATGTGTTATACATACCAGGCATGAAGAGCAACTTGTTCAGCATTGGGCAGTTGGTGGAAAAGAACTACAAAGTGTCGATCAAAGACAAGATGATGAGAGTCGTCGACGCAGGTGGAAGGTAAATCTTGAAGGCTCCTATGTTTCAAAATAGAATCTTAAAGATTAAACTCGATGTGATGGAGCACAAGTGCCTTTTGACTGCAGCTAGCAGAGATGAATGGATATGGCACTATCGACTAGGTCATCTCAACTTCAAAGACATTAGAGACTTGAAAAGAAATAATATGGTTTAAGGACTGCCAAAAATCGACATTCCAAACGAGGTATGTGAGGAATGTGTGCAAGCGAAGCAGCACAAGAATAGCTTCAGCAAGGATGCAGGAAGTAAGTCGAAGGCTATTCTCGAAATCATATACTCTGATGTATGTGGTCCTATCCAGGTGGATTCAAATGGAGGTAACAAATACTTTGTTACATTCATAGATGATTTTAGTCGAAAATTATAGACTTACCTAATCAAGAAGAAAAGTGAAGTGATCGAGGTATTTGTCAAGTTTAAATCGATGGTCGAAAGACAAAGTGGTCAAAAGCTCAAAGTTTTGAGAACTAATGGTGGGGGAGAGTGTAACACCCCAATTTACCCCATAGAATATTAAGAAAATCAGAGTAATTCTTTTCCAATTTATAAATATGAAATCAGGATGTCACACATCACATTAAATCATACATCACAAGATATCTTCTCATTTTAATAAAACGCATACATAACACTGATATTCGGATGAACCAAAGTATACTTCATAAATACTCCCTCTGGCCTTATTTATAAGCAAAGATTCTCTTTTTAGATTAATTGAATAATGATTGTATCTTGTCTTTTATGTAGACTAGATACATTTATTATTCAATGAACCTAAAAAGTGAATTTTTGCTTATAAATCAGGTCGGAGTAGTATTAAACTTCATATTTTCATACACAGGGGAAATTATTCTTGTTCATGTTATCAAAATAATATTCACATCTATACACAACGACTAAATGTTCATCCCTTCCCGAGTGTTACATATTAGAGCAAGACCCGACTCAACAGAAGTAATAGAAAACTAATATCTTCCAAGCTATTTCGAAAGCGCACTAATCTTCTTAACCTGCACGTTACCAACATAGGGGTAACATTCAAACAGAAGGGGTGAGATATCGAACAATATAAACAGGAGTATGATAAAAAATATGCATTAGAGTTCGAGTATCGTAAAATCACCACTTCGCAGTATTAACATCGCAATTCACGTCATAATACCCAACAAGCAATTCACATCATACTTCAAGTCACAATACATCATATACATTCATAAAATCACGTCACAACACTTCATAGTTAAATTACACTTATGCAAAACAAAATGCGACACTAACAATGCACATACATGTGGTACCCAGGACTTCAGCCCCCATCGCCAATTGCCAATTATTATAGGCACATCAAAACAGGCATAAGCCTTCGTCACTATTTTGCCAATCCAGACCGTCACAGAAATATGCAATTCATATGACTCGACACATGCAACATCACATCACAACATTATTCATTCATCACAAAGGCATAAGCCTATATCACCATTGTTACCAATAATTAGAGGTAACACATCGTCACTAAATTTCCCGCACATCAAAAGGTTAACAGAATAATAACACCGCAACGTCATTGGCCATTAGCCTACAAATTCATAATCAACACCTTACAACAACATTTAGCGACAACAACCAATCACCACAACATCAAAAACATCACAACAATTCAACAACCATGCAAAAGCATCACAACAGATCAACAACAACGGCAAGAACATCACAACAAATCAATACAATTAATTCCACAATAATTCATATATTTTTCAACAATTATTTAATAAGTCAGTTCGACCCAAAACTACCTATACACATTTCGTAATTATTCATACAACTCTCGTCCTAAATCGGTTAATAAATTTATCAACTAAAATTACTAATATTTATATTCGACACTATCTCCATTAATCACCTAGTTCTGTTATACTGATACATACTTAATATCTTTCAACTAAATTAATTAAGTATACCACTGTTTCTACTATTAAGTCATACTACTACTGCTACTAAATATTTTTGTTATTAAAAGTAGCTCTGCTAACAATATACTACTCTATTATTTATTACTACAGAACAATATCTCTTCTAATACCAATATACGTTTCCTCTGAAATTAACTGAACAACTTAATTTAATTACTAACATGCAGAAAATATACTAATTATATACCTACTAAACATGAATGGGATTATGCTATATAGAAAATCTAATACCACTACTACAACTTCTACTAATTAAATATAATCAGTTTTCTATTTCTAACTCTCAGATTTAATAAATTGCCTCTTCGACCTTACTTAGATATGAAACATGAAATCAATGGTACTAATTTAATTATTCAATTAACTCAATAGTTAACTCTAACTTAAAACTTCTAAAATTCTTATATTAATAATATAAAACTATATGTATATATTATGTTACGTTACAGTAGACATATTTATACTACTTCTAACCATGAGTCAACATGTAGTAGTATATAAATATAATATTATTATTAATTAAACTAATACTAAGTTATATATTATAACTTAGAAAACGTAATAATGTACTGCTACAGTAACCAAAGTCATGTGCCACTACCAGACGCACACAGAACGCAAAGCAAAATAAAAGAAAATAATTATAATAGGCCAAGCTGCCTGTCACATGTATCTTTCCAAGCAAAATTTGGATGATTCTTCCACCCTGGATTATAGGTGTTAGAATACGGGTTGTTTTGCCTTAGGAATTTGATTTCTTCAATCTGCTTGGGAGTAGCAAAACAGTACACCGTTTGGTGTGGGCCATTACAGATTTCACAGCTGACAGGTTGAGCTTGTTGAACTTGAGCCACCTGTTGTTTACCTATATTCATGGTTAACTAGAGACACATCCAATCTTTAATACCAAGTTTTGACATCACTTAAAACACACCTTGCATTCACATTGAGAATTGTTCACATGGGGTGTTATGATTAATTTGTCGATTAATTAATTGATTAAGTTGTAGAAATAGTATTGAAGAAATACTAGATTTATTATATGGACTTAATTAGTTACATGCATGCTGCTCGCCATGCTTCCTTTTACCCCTGTGCCGCTTGTAACACCCTTCTAAGCCCCGCGACAATTTAAATAAATAAATCAGAGTAAAAACATAAACACAAGGGTGCCACAACTATTTAAAATCAATAAACCAATCATGATCAAAGTCATGCTTCATTAGGAAACGATTTAACAAAAACACAATTATGTTTATCACAGCAGAACAAGAAACATCATCAACGTAATCAAATGGAAATATAATCCAACACCAATTGAAATAGAGAATCTCATAAAACTCTATAACTATCGTTCCCCAGTGTTACAAGATCAGAGCATGACCGACACGACCCAACATAAACGGTTAAACTCTACGAGTCATCCTCACCAAGCACTAATGCCGCTACTCCTCAATCTGAAAATGACAACATGTAAGGGTGAGTCTCATTCTCAATTAGTAAATATTATGCAATTCATAAGCAACAAGCATCATAATATACCGTTCACCCAATTATACACATTCAGATTCACATCTATTATTCATCAAATCACACAATAATAGATTACGATACAAAACACAGAAATCCACACAATCATGCTATGAAAAAATGCATATGACACAACTGACACTATGCATGTGGTACCAAAATTCATGAATCACATTCACAGGACTTCTCTCCTCGATACTGCCCTTTAATCGCTCACACCCCACATGGGCACACGATTAACCTCATCGCTCACACCCCCATGGGCACACGATGACTGCTTACTAATCTCCGCACAATGGGAATTAGCCACCAACGATCCACTCACCAACGGGATCCATCATCAAATGCATATGAACGAATGAAACACAAATAACATACTTAACAACATCACCGAATCACGATGAACAACTCATCTCAACACCACATCACCAATAAGTATGTACATGTTTTCAACATCATTCAAATAGCCATGCATTCATCACAATCACAATATCAATCACAACCAATTCATCATCACATCAAACACATTGTCACACCTCTCAATTCTCATCAAGTAATTAAATCGAGTTTTAAGAAATAAAGTCGGCGACCGCCCATATTCATCATTCATCATATAAAACATTTAATTACTTGCACAACGCCCAAAACGGCACTAAGAAATGATTCATGGATCAAAAGATACGTCATTTTAAAGATTTAGAAAAATTCACACAGAGCAAGGTTTGCTCAGCGGCGCAAGGCAGAAGCGAATCCTTCAGACCTCCGCTCAGCGGACCTCTAGCGACGTCCAACAGAAGCAACCTACGTTGGGACCTCCGCTCAACGGACCCCCTCCGCTCAGCGGACCTGCGATTTCAGCAAACCCCAAGTCTGCGACAGACCCTGCGATTTCACACCCTTTTCACCCAAAAACGATTCCAGACATCACATACCGGCATACAATCATCATATATTCAATTATACACCACAAAACATCATTTAAACGCATCATTAACCAAATAGTTCACACAATTATCATCAATTCAATCCAATTATAACAACCTAACCTAACAACCCCAATGTCTAATTGAATCAAACCATACATCAATCTACCTATTACCTAAAACCACATAAGATATACTAAAAGGAAGAGCCCCCCCTTACCTCGATGAATCTCTTGAATGCTTTCCTTCCGGTTCCACGTTCTTGCCTCTTTCTCTTCTCTTGCTCTTTTCACGTGTTCTTCCTTTCTCCCAAATGATTCCTTTTTCTTATTTTATGAAAATAAAATAAAATAAAATAAAATATCACAACTTAGTAAGAGGCCTAACCAATTAGCACCCCTCTTTTACTAACATCACACCATAAGCCCAATAGCTCTATTCCATCATTTTCCAATTAAATCCAATTAAAATACTAAAATTCCAATTATTTAATTTAAATCCAAATTAAATTAATAAACTAAAATTATGGGATGTTACACCGCTCGTCACAGGCTTGCCTATGACGTTCGTCATGCCTTTGGCGTGCCTCGTCACACCTTCTTCAACAAAAACTTAATTTAGAACCTTAATGCTTTTTTAGGTAATAAACAACTCATATTCATTAGCAAGAATGATATGACACAAAGAAAAGAAGATGAAAAAAACAACAAATTTGTGAAAGTTTGACAAATTAACAAAGATTAAGGGTATGTTTGGATGAAAGAAGAAATTAAGAAGAGAGAAAGAGATGACAAAGAGTGTGAAAAGAGAGAAATAGATAGAAATAGAGTAGATTTGCACTAGGAGATTTATTAATCCACCCCTTGATACTTTTAGGCACCTGGCACAGTTACATTAATGCCCCTACTTAGCGGGGAAAATCTTAGATCAAAGCCATTGACTGACTTGACTCGTTATTTCAGTGAAAGTCGCCACCGCGCTTTATTGTTTCCAAAGGAAATGGGAAAATAGCGAAATAAACCCAAAGTTTGTTTTTAAAACAAAAAGAGATCTTAGGTAAGGGTGTTGATTATACAAGGGGAAGGTTTTAAGCATCCCTCATATCTGTGGTACTCCACAGGAACCGTTTTGAAAATCAGTGTTTATTAAAATATATCGTGTGCGAAAGAAAAAGTTTGTTTGAATTTTAAAATAAGCTCAGCAAGACATTACATCTTGTGCCTACATACCTCCTCAGTGCAATGGAGAAGTCAGAGCTAATGTAGTTCCACTTAAAAGGGACAATTTTTAAAAGGAATAAACACGTTATCACACAGGAGAGAATACCCAGCCATAGATATTAAACATGAGAACACATGGATTCTTTGCATCACAAATGAAAGAAGGGCTCCAACTTGGATAAAATCAAAAATTATGCCACTAGATCTCTCAAGTGGAAAAGATTCCATCATATCAATCAATATCAAAATCATGGGGTATCGTAACTCACTACAACAACTAATCATGTCTAAAATTTTGAAGAAAAGCCACTAAGGGCAAAAGATATTTTGAAGAAATATTTTTTAAAAGAGTTTGCAAACATAAGAAGGTTTTGAAAAAGGGAGAAGATTTTGAAAATCTTGTTAGAACATGAAATGTTCTGATCATATTTTCTAGTTTTGATGATAACATTAAATATGAATTTTGTATAAGACAATGTGGTACTCTAATAGATTACGTTTTCCATTTCAGGAAAAGTATAAAAGAGTATGCAACATTTCATTCTTAAGATTCTCTGACCCAGATGTTCTGGATGGCCACATCAAAACATGACCTTGAAGACATCAAAAGATGGTCTTGAAGTAGTTAGAACATGCCTATGAGAAGCAAGCTCTGAAAGGTATCACGCTCAAAAGAACTTCTAAAGTCTGAAGCGCTGAAGTTCTGATTTGCACAAAACGCTGGAAACTTTGATGATCAAAGCAAATCACAAAGTCTGATTCCAGAACAGAAGCAAATGATGAAAAGCTAGAAAGGCTAGTCTGTGTGTTTGACAAAAGGAACGTTGGAAGTATGGCTACAAAAGGCAAAGTCAGAAGTAGCAGTTAATGCAAGGCTCAAGGCAATTGACAAAAGCATGAAACATTAAATGCAGCATTGTACTATTTACACAAAGCATTAAATGCAGAACTGTTCAACGGTCTCATTCTCACGCCTATAAAAGGAACAAGACTGTCCAAGAAAAATGCTAGTGCTTACGTTATAATTTACAACACACAAACTCTGATCCTCTCTCATGCAAAAGCTCTTGAATAAAGCAACCAAACTTCATCTTCAAGCTCACATACTTTTGTATACTTAGTGAGATATAGAACTTAAGCTTAAGAGAAAAATCACTTGGTGATTACAACTTTATTAGAAGCAACTTTAATCTCTTGTATTTGATTATATATTAGTAAACCAAAATTCCTTGAGTGATCAAGTTGTGATCTGTATACTCAAGAAGACTTAGAGGTTGATCTAAGTGGAGAACCATTGTAATCATTTTTGATTAATGGATTAAATCCTCAGTGGAGGTAAATCACATGTGAGGGTGGACTGGAGGTAGTTTGAGTTCAAGTGAACCGGGATAAAAATAATTGTGTTCATTATTTTTATTAGCCAAAAAGAAACAACCCTTATTCAATCCCCCCCTTTCTAAGTGTTTTTCACTCCTTCAAATCTAAGAATGGGAGGAGATGAAAGGATTATCCTAAAGCATGAAATAAAAGTTTAAGGAAAGAACGATCTGACCAAAATAAGAAGCCAACACTTGACATTAAGAGTCAAGGTAGATTTCCCATCCTTTGGACTACCAACACTAAACCAACGCATTACCACTTGGGGATCCAAATGAACTTGATTATCCTTAACACAACTTGCACCAAGCCTTTGGAATACGATATAAACTTTTGACGAAAATCAGGCAGAGTAACGGCTGTGTACAGATGAATTCCTTGTCACAATGCCTTGTAATTAACCATCAAAGACTTTCGACGAAATACCTGCATACACAAACAGACAACAACCCAATGTCAGACAGAATAACAACAGAATAACAAGGTCCAACACATTACCACTGGTCCTCCCCAAACCACTTTCACCGTTGCTATATCTTTACCTCGCAATTGCTTCACTTTACGATCCTATATCCTCATAGGTAATGTCTCTACAGTCAGATTATCTCGCACCTGTATATCATCTACCTGAATCTCATGAGACGGATCCGCAATGTATTTCCTCAACTGAGATACATGGAACACATCATGCAAATTAGCGAGTGCAGGCGGTAAAGCAATCTGATAAGCAACCTTCCCAATCTTCTTAGTAATCTAAAATGGACCAATGAAACGCGGAGTTAACTTCTTCGACTTCAAGGCTCTTCCAATGCCAGTCATCGGAGTAACTCGCATGAACACATGATCTCCCCCCTTAAATTCAATATCCTTCCTTCTTTTGTCATGGTAACTTTTCTGACGACTCTGAGAAGCTCTCATCTTCTCCTGAATCATTTTGATATTTTTCGGTAGTTTGTTGCACAATCTCCGGTCCAACCACCGCATTTTCTCCAGATTCGTACCAACACAATGGCGTTCTACATCTCCTACCAAACAATGCTTCAAACGAAGCCATAACAATACTCTAATGATAACTATTGTTGTAGGTAAATGATGTTGTAGAAAGTACAAGTCAAATGTAAGTATTTTATATTATCGTATCCACAGGGATTGGAGCGATATCAAAACCGTTCAACAATTTCTATAGTTCTAAGCATAAATTTCAAGTTTGTTTGGTTGAAAGTTACGGAAAGTAAAAATGCGTAAATAACGAAAGATAGGTTTCAGAGGAAAAGACTTGTTGGGAATTGGTTTTCATCCTTCAATTCAATATGTAAATCTTAGATCAGTTATCCATAATGTATGCTTGTTTCAATATCATCACGTATTGCTCACAACAAAGTTCATGTCTAAACGTTTGTTGAGATTTCTACCTTATGGTTTAATCGACGATTTCTCAGCCTATTAAACGATACGGTAGCATTAAGTTTCAATACTTGAAGTGAATATTAAACCTAAATCTATGTCTAGCATTTAGAGTTTAATAGTTGTTATCTTGGATCGAGATTAGAATCGTATTTGTCAATATCAATTCAATCCATGAAATAAACGGTAAAACGAAGATAACAACGATAATGATTCAAACATAAATTATATATAACGCCATGATTAAAGAAAATACATACTGTTTCGGTGAACTACAACCAATCCCAACAAGAGAGGGATTTAGCTACTCATGGTAGTTGGAAGCTCAATGGAAGATTTGAGTTGGAAAGACATCAACGACGATTTCCCGACTCTTGATGTGTATCCACCTCTCTCTACCTAAAAACCTTTTTTCCTACTTCTATTATAAGAGTATTACAAGATACAAACTGAATGAATGCTTTCTGAAATGAGTTCTGCTCTTTTTATAGCAATTCTGGCCGCCTGAGTTCGCTACGCGAATAGAAGTTCGCTACAGCGAACGTTTGCTTCAGGGTTAAGTCTTTGTTGAACCGCCAGAGTTCGCTACGCAAAGGATATTTCGCTACAGCGAATGTTTTCTTCAGCTTTAAGAAATTCAAATCTTCTAGAAACCGCCAAAGTTCGCTACAGCGAAATATGGTTCGCTGCAGCGAATGTACCTCGCTACTGCTTGCTGCTAGCGAAACTGGGAAGTTTGATTCTGACTTCATTCGCTACAGCGAAATATGGTTCGCTGTAGCGAATCGGGCCTTCGCTACCATTCGCTACCTTTCGCTGCAGCGAATGCACTGTTTCTGGATTTTTGCCTTTGAGTGCCTGGAGTTCGCTACATCGAAATATAGTTCGCTGCAGCGAATGCTCTGTTTTCTGGTTTTTGCTTTAAGGCCAAATCCTGCACAAAAACAAACCAAGCCAAGTAATCTTGCACAATAATAGTTTATTCAATAATTGGGGGTTTTTATGTGAGAAATAGGTCAAATAAGCAAGATAAGTGCTATGTTATAATAAGTCATTTTAGCATGAATAAAGCACTTATCAAACTCTCCCCAACTTGAATCTTTGCTTGTCCTCAATCAAAGTAAAAACAAAAGCAAGAGTTTCTAAACCACCTTCACATGATTAACCAAATTTCTCAATGAAGTATAGGAGGCACATGACTCTTTGAAGTTTGAACATCCAAGGATAAATGTTTTATGACTTCCTTTAGTACTTAGACATATTCATGAAACAAGGCTTCCACATAAAAACCATGTCAATCAATCCAAAGCACTAAACATGTTAATCATGAATCACACTTACCACACTTTTTGTATAAGTGAAAATGATGAGGTATGTTGATCTCTCACATGACAAATTTTTCTAACATCTAGATCAATTCATACTTTCATCCAAGCAAGATATGTTGATAAGCAAGAACATAGATCACTAAGGTCTTTTATGGTTGTAATGTGGCTAAGGTACCAAGGAAGTGTCATTTATAGGGATAATGGAAACAAAAAGGTTGTTGATTTTTCTTTTTAGAAGAGCATTCATAAATTGTGATTTTTCTACACATATCACTCATCATACCTTTCTTGTTTCTTTCTTTTTGAATGCATTCTTTCTTGTTGTTCATTTCTCTTTTTTTCTTACTTTCTATTTCTTCTTTTGATTCTCATATCTCTTTCTTTTCTTTTGAAGAAAGTCTTTTTCTCTTTTCTCCCCAACTTGAACAACACCTTACTTGTTTTGAATGCTCATTGAGATTTGGCACAAGATATCATGGTTTCAAGGTATTATTCAAGAAAAAATAGAATCTATCATATATGAACTTTTTATGATTTTCAAAGCTATAGAACAATATCCACTAAGTGGTTTACTTAATGTATTGTTCAGTTCATCAATGATAGATTCATTGTCATATGGCTCAAAAGGGGTTGCAAAAGATCACTCACTCACAAGGGACAATGAGGCTATATTTGGTTTAGTAGTTATGCTCAATTTCAAAGAATTGCCTCGATCCCTTCTATGTCTTCGCAATTACCAACATAAATGCAAGATTAAGCATGAATCAAACGAGTTAAAACAAGAATTTGTCAGTCTCCTTAGCATATAGTGAACAATGGAAGGTTACCTCACTTTCTTGTTTTAGAACCAAGTGATTCATATGAAAACATATCATGGCATAGGATTGAATGAACTAGTTTTATGCATCCTACTCATGTCATGCATATGCTAAATTCTAAGAAAGTAGTAAACACATACCTTGGATATTGCAATTCTTTCAAGTCATGCCCTTGTCATTGTGCCTTTGGTTTATGTGAAGTTAATCTTCCACTCCATGCTTATTCTTTCATCTCATTTGTTTGGAGGACAAATGTTCAAGCATAATTATCATGGACTGGTCATAAGACACCTTTCCTAATTACTAGATTAAAACACACAAAATTCAAAGATGAAGAAGATGGCATGATTGACATTTTTTTTTGCTGATTCTGTTGTGTTCGCTGCAGCGAACCAGGGCTTCGCGTAGCGAACTCTGCAGAATTCAGTTTTATGCAGAAACTCATTTGTGTCGTGCCATGTCATGCGATCTTCTTCTTACTAATTCAACTAATGATGCAGAAAGATAATAAAGAAGTAAAAGGTTGGGTTACCTCCCAACAAGTGTTTGTTTAACGTCATTAACTCGACGCCTGTTTTGAATAAACTTACGGTGGTTTGTATGAATTCGTCAAAACATCCGTGCCACCATCATTTGGCCTTTCTTTCTTGTCCATTTCTTTTAATGCTTCCAGGCCTAATTCATCAGGAGCTTTATCTTTGGAATAATCATCCTCCTTGTGTTGAAATAATGTGAAGTTCACTTCTTCATCTTTGTACCTTACTTTCATCTTCCCTTCATCCACGTCAATCATCATTTGGGCTGCCTTTATGAAGGGACGGCCCAGGATCAGAGGTGTTTCGTCTATTTTGTCAATATCCATCACCATAAAATCTGTTTGGAATAGGAAGTTCTCAATTTCCACCATAACGTCTTTCACTATGCCAATTGGTTTTGTGATAGATTTGTCAGCAAGTTGCAACATCATTTTTGTAGGTTCCATATCAAGAGTGTCAATCTCTTGAAAAACGGATAACGGAAGAAGATTTGTGCTTGAACCAAGATCAATCAAAGCTTTAAACTTGAGATTTTTAATGGTGACTGGAACTGTTACGCTTCCAGGATCAACATTGTTTTCTTCCTCCTCCATATGTTTTCCTTTTTCTTGATTTTTCTCCACAACTATACCTTTTGAATTCTCCCCAAATTTGTCTTGAACAATGTCACTTCCTTTTGTTGTGATTGCGTTACAAGCTTCCTTGGGATTAACTTGAGTGGTGGCAGAAAACGTACCTCTTTGTTGCTCACTTAGTTGCTTCGCAATTTGCCCAACTTGCGTTTCAAGATTTCTAATTGACGCATCAGTGTTTTTCTGGTTTGCCATGGACAATTGCATGAATTGATTCAAGGTATCCTCGATCTTTGAAAGCTTATCTGGCTGCGTGTAACTTTGGTACTGATTCGGTCGGTTTTGGCCATAGCTTGCGTTGTTGTTGTGTGGATAACCTTGATTGTACGGAACTTGCCTTTGTTGTTGATTTCCCATATATTTTACCTCTTCGTTAATCGGAGGATAGAAACCAGTTGGATGATCACCCGTACAAAGTTCACAAAAAGCTACTTGTTGTGATGCGTTTGACGAACCGTGCACATCTTTGAGTTGTTGAGGAAGCTTGGACAGCTGTTTTGTCAATTCCTCTACGGTTTGAGTGAGCAGTTTGTTTTGTGCTAGGATTGCATCATTTGTACCCAATTCCAAAACTCCAGGCTTCTTTTGTACGGTACCTCGATTGTGTTGAACTTGGTGATCTGTGAGAGCCATCCTATCAATGATTGAAATTGCTTCTGCTGCACTTTTTGCTATCAAGGAACCTCCAGCTGTTGCGTCAAGTAAAAGCTTCGGTTGAGGTAATAATCCATTACGGAAAATGTGGATTTGTGACATGTCATCGAAACCGTGGTTTGGACACTTCCGTAGCATGGATTTATAGCGTTCCCAGGCTTCACACAAAGTTTCATTTGAAAATTGGGTGAATGTGGCAATAGCTGTCTTTGCATCCATGAATCGGTTGTGAGAAAAGAATCTGCTAAGGAAGTTTCTCTCTAACACATTCCAATTGGTCATGGTTTCCGTTGATTGATCGAGGTACCAATCCTTTGCTTTGCCGATCAAAGAGTGCGGGAATAATCTCATGAAAACGGCTTCCTCTTCAGCTTCTGGTGCACCTAATGTACCAGCTATTTCGTAGAATCGGGTGAGGTGAGTGTATGGATCTTCATGATCCAAACCTGCAAAAGGATTAGCATAAATAACTTGCAGCAGTCCTGTTTTCATCTCAGCTCGTCTTGCGGCTGGATTGTTGGTGAGATGGGCGAACCGCCTTGGGCTACTTTCACAAGGACCATTAACAACTTCAGCCATTGTTTCTTTTGATGAATTTGATGAGGAAGTTGATGTAGATGCTCCTTTCTTTTTCTGTTTGGATTTTTGTTTCTTCGTTTGCCTTTTGTTCTTTCGGATTGTTCTTTCGATCTCGGGATCAAAAAGAAGTTGCCCCTTTGAACTTTTGCCTCGAAGCATAAACAGAAAATTTTCCACCTATCCAAACACTTGGGCAAACGTTGCAACAAACAGAAAAATATATAAACAAATGCACAAAGCTTAAAAGTATAGAAACGATTGCGATGTTTTAATATCTTTAAACGCCAATCCCCGACAACGGCGCCAATTTGATGTTGTAGAAAGTACAAGTCAAATGTAAGTATTTTATATTATCGTATCCACAGGGATTGGAGCGATATCAAAACCGTTCAACAATTTCTATAGTTCTAAGCATAAATTTCAAGTTTGTTTAGTTGAAAGTTACGGAAAGTAAAAATGCGTAAATAACGAAAGATAGGTTTCAGAGGAAAAGACTTGTTGGGAATTGGTTTTCATCCACCAATTCAATATGTAAATCTTAGATCAGTTATCCATAATGTATGCTTGTTTCAATATCATCACGTATTGCTCACAACAAAGTTCATGTCTAAACGTTTGTTGAGATTTCTACCTTATGGTTTAATCGACGATTTCTCAGCCTATTAAACGATACGGTAGCATTAAGTTTCAATACTTGAAGTGAATATTAAACCTAAATCTATGTCTAGCATTTAGAGTTTAATAGTTGTTATCTTGGATCGAGATTAGAATCGTATTTGTCAATATTATTCAATCCATGAAATAAACGGTAAAACGAAGATAACAACGATAATGATTCAAACATAAATTATATATAACACCATGATTAAAGAAAATACATACTGTTTCGGTGAACTACAACCAATCCCAACAAGAGAGGGATTTTAGCTACTCATGGTAGTTGGAAGCTCAATGGAAGATTTGAGTTGGAAAGACATCAACGACGATTTCCCGACTCTTGATGTGTATCCACCTCTCTCTACCTAAAAACCTCTTTTCCTACTTCTATTATAAGAGTATTACAAGATACAAACTGAATGAATGCTTTCTGAAATGAGTTCTGCTCTTTTTATAGCAGTTCTGGCCGCCAGTGTTCGCTACGCGAATAGAAGTTCGCTACAGCGAACGTTTGCTTCAGGGTTAAGTCTTTGTTGAACCGTCAGAGTTCGCTACGCGAAGGATATTTCGCTACAGCGAATGTTTTCTTCAGCTTTAAGAAATTCAAATCTTCTAGAAACCGCCAAAGTTCGCTACAGCGAAATATGGTTTGCTGCAGCGAATGTACCTCGCTACTGCTTGCTGCTAGCGAAACTGGGAAGTTTGATTCTGACTTCATTCGCTACAGCGAAATATGGTTCGCTGTAGCGAATCGGGCCTTCGCTACCATTCGCTACCTTTCGCTACAGCGAATGCACTGTTTCTGGATTTTTGCCTTTGAGTGCCTGGAGTTCGCTACAGCGAAATATAGTTCGCTGCAGCGAATGCTCTGTTTTCTGGTTTTTGCTTTAAGGCCAAATCCTGCACAAAAACAAACCAAGCCAAGTAATCTTGCACAATAATAGTTTATTCAATAATTGGGGGTTTTTATGTGAGAAATAGGTCAAATAAGCAAGATAAGTGCTATGTTATAATAAGTTATTTTAGCATGAATAAAGCACTTATCAGTAAACTCAATCAAAGGTAAATAACTATCCCAAGCACCACCTTTTTCCAATACACATGCTCGCAACAAATCCTCTAACGATTGAATCGTTCTCTCTGTCTGACCATCTGTCTGCGGATGATAAGCAGAACTCAACCTCAACTTAGTACCTAAGGCTTCTTGCAATCCTGTCCAGAACTTAGAAGTAAACCTCAGGTCTCTATCTGACACAATACTAGCCGGAACACCATGCAAACTCACTATCTTCTCAACATACAACTGAGCCAACTTCTCCATCAGATAATCCATTCTTATTGGAATAAAGTGAGCAGATTTCGTCAACCTGTCCACAATAACCCAGATAGATTCACAATTCTTGACCGTTCTAGGTAAACCAGATACAAAGTCCATAGAAATTCCATCCCACTTCCAATCCGAAACAAACAACGGCTCCATCAATCCAGACGGCTTCTGATGCTCAATTTTCGACTTCTGACAAATTAAGCAAGCATAAACAAACTCAGCAATTTCCATCTTCATTCCAGGCCACCAAAACAACTTCTTCAAATCATGATACATCTTGGTAGCACCAGGATGAATACTCAATCCACTTCGGTGTCCTTCTTCCAGAATACTCTTTCTGATCTCAGCAACATCGGGTACACACACTCGGTCTCCAAACCTTATAACACCATTCTCGTCAATTCGGAATTCACCTCCTCGACCTTGGTTAATCAATGTCAACTTATCCACCAAGCTAACGTCAGATTTCTGTCCGTTTCTAATTTCTTCAAGGATACTATTAGTCAATTTCAACATCCCCAACTTAACACTATTAGAAGTACTTTCGCATACTAAACTCAAATCTCGGAATTGCTCAATTAAATCCAATTCTCGCACCATTAGCATAGACATATGTAATGACTTCCTACTCAATGCATCAGCAACAACATTTGCTTTACCAGGATGGTAATTCAAACCGAAATCATAATCTTTCAGAAATTCTAACCATCTCCTCTGCCTCATATTAAGTTCCTTCTGATTGAAGAGATATTTCAGACTCTTATGATCGCTGAATACCTCAAATCAAGAACCATAAAGATAATGTCTCCATAATTTCAACACAAATACCACAGCCGCCAATTCCAAAACATGATATAGCAACCTGCCCTAAAAATTAGCTTTTAGAGTCGCCACCTATTCTACCAAGGCGAATAGGAAACCTTACGCAATTAAGAGATCGGGGTAAGATTATTATAATCAGGTCGAGGGAAGGTGTTAGGCACCCCAACCCTTTCCTAAGGTTTTATGTTCAAAGTAAAGGTTTATGGCTAAATATTAAGATTTAATAGCTAAGGAAATGAATAGGGAGAAAAGTGAGATTTGAACTAGATTGAGGTTTTGAGGAAGGGGACTCGCCTTGTTACCAAGTGCCTACGTATCTCCTTAAGGAGAATCAGAGTCAACGTAGTTCGGGCACAGGGTTGTACCCCTTTGAATTAGTATGAGGTTGTTTGAAGGCTTTTTGAATGGCCTATCGTAGTTTTTGAAATGCGAAATTCGAAGGTATTTTAAATTACCTTATCGTAGATTTGAAAATCGCAATATTGAAAAGATGAAAATCCGTAGTGTCGTGGTTTAGTGTGTTTTGAATGTTTGGGCGTACAACCCTGATTTAATATGTCACCGTTAGTTGTGATGATCAATAGGTTTGATCATTATAGTTAACAGATTAAATAATGTATTGCTGGTTGCTCTGACCGATAGGTTCGATCGTCGCGGGCAGCAAATAAAATGTATTTTAAATTTTGTATATTTTTTATCTCTTGTCTAATGCGACTAATAGATTTAGTCGGTCGAGAAGAGAATTAGATTAATCAAGAATCAATTGAATAAGAATTAGTGTTTTGCCAAATGGGTAGTGGGATTGGGCAAACCCTAACACCTATAACCTTTCTAGGTTTTTTGTGATATTTATAATGGTCAAAACCAATTAAATAAATTAATCGAAATAATCGAATAATCGGGTGATAATCCTAAACCCATGTCGTTAACCAAATCCTAGTTTATTAATTAACCCTAATTAAATAAATTAATTAAATCAAATGTAAACAATTATCACTTAATCTAACTAATAAATAAAAACAAAAGAATAAATAAAGTAAAAATTATATAGAACCTGGTTATAACCCTGTGTGAGTGATCCTTGAATGCCCATGGTGAACCTTGCAATCCTGGGCGTTAGATTTGAATCATAGGAGATCTCATGGTGGAGATGTGAGGACGCATGATAGTCTTGTGTTGGTTGTGTGCATTGAAATTTGGATGGTGAATCTACAAAGAAAATCAACAAAATAATGTCTTGGCTAAGGGTAGAACCCACACCCTTTAAGTTATACACGCCCTTGCTTACCACATGGGCCAGTCACTTTAGTTGTACATACCATAGAAACTAATAAACAAATATGTAATTTAAATGGGAAAGTCAAAGAGTAGCATGCGTGAGGCCCAGTATTTGCGTTTGGACCAATGAGGAAAAGGGAGACAAACTCCTTTTTTTTGACGGACCAATAAGAATGAAGGTAGAATGTTGACTTGCTGACCGCCCACTCACGGACTCCCACGCGTGGCAAAGGATTTATTTTCACTGTTCATCATCTTCCATACTATTTCCTGCGGAATTTGCCATGATTTCTCCTGTGAATTCTGCTGCGAGTTTCCACACGATTCTCCATGGTTAACTATGTCATCCTCAAACCTGCGAAAAGTAAAAGGAGAATACACGAAACCGGCCCAGATACAGTAATTCATACCCCCTGAATCCATTGGTTCCATTAGTTTCCTTTGAAAATCGCTGAAAACATGAAAACGAAAGTATGTACCTTCCATGCCCTAGTAATGGTAGAACCTTATACCTACATTAAAACTTCCCACAAGCGGTTCGAATGGGCTATGAACTCCATCCTGAACTTTAATACGTTATTAAATCGAAGTGAAATATGATGAAACGATACGTACCAAAGTGCAGAACGTGAACATGTATGGTGGACGCGATGCATACATTCCAGACGTTACATGGCTCGTATAATGATCCCTCTCTACCCTAAATTACCTCAGAAACGAATTGGAATCTCAGAAACTGATTGAAAGTGGTCGAAATTCAGAATACAATTTTCTACACCTTTCCATTGAAAACTCAAACCTTGGAACCCTAGTATTCTTCACTCTTTCGTCCCCCCCTTTAGTGAGTGTTTTTTTTTAGAATATATACCTCCTATTAGGGTTGAGAAATTAGACCTAAACCAAGCCTTTATGGAAGGATCTTTGATTGAGAAATTTTCATCTTTTCTTTCTAAAAATGGTTTAAATCTAATCTTTTCTCACCAATCCTATTTTCCACAATATATTTGATACTTGGATGACTTAAACTTGATCAAAAAATAGATCCTTGATTTAAATAAAATTATTCCATATTTTATGTATTTTATAAGTATTTAAATGAATAAATATTCAAATAAATAATATACATATTATAAAAATGAAATAATTAGTCTAGGAGTCCATATGAAGCCCAAAGTCATGTTAAGAATCCAAAAGTAAGGCCCATTGGTTAAGAAAACCAAAATCACTTAGTTAGGGTTTTATGTATTTCTCCAAAATCGACAAACTTCTAAGCTTTGTATCTCCTTCAATTTTAGTCATATGAATGCATTCTAGGACTTTTTATAAAGCTCAAAGAATCCTCTAAATGACATTTTTGGTTTCATCTCGATTGGATCTTCCATGCTCAAGTTATGAGCTTTGCCCTAAAAGGTGTTTTTGTTGACCTTTTTGGAGGACCTATAATCTTTTGCATCATATCTCTCAAATGAAGCATTTTTGGACTTGCCTTGTGAGAGACAAAGTTGTAGATAATCCAATTTCCTTCAAAATAGGCCTTGAGTGAGGAATTTTTTATGCTCCATGTAAGAGTTATGGCCGGTCAAAGTTGAGTTGACTTTCTCCTTTAAAAACCCTAACTTGAACCTTAAGTCATTGAAGATGAAAAGAGGAAGGCAAATTTTGGGGTATGACACCTGCCCCTGTTCAATCTTCTTAAACCTGAAGAGTCGGATAGGCACGTCTGCCGATCGTGATCTAAAGGTAGAAGATGATTGAACACTGAGAATGCCCTGAAATTTGCATTTGTTGGGAAGAAGTTCTGTGGGAGATGGGCTTAGAGATGCCACCCAAGGTAAATACCCCTCCTTTTTAGAATGTGAAGCAAATGCTTTTGGAAGGAGCCCGGTGCCTTGATTATAGCATGGCCTAAAAAGACAACCTGAATTTTATGCAGTGTTATGATGCATGTAATGTATGATGCAATGAGCTTCTCAAAATAAATGAGAGCGATGTATGTATATGCATTATGTATGAATGAGGTATGTTAGTTGAATGATGCATGATTGTCAGTTGAAGTATGTTAGTAGCTTTAAAAAAGAAAAAACCTTTGTGTGTTATTGATGATGTTTTGGAGAAGATCACTGTCGAGGGACTAACGTGATAAACCCAATTGAGGAACCCTTTGAAAAAAAATCTTGTTGTAAAACCCCTTTGTAAAACCCCTTTGTTTTTTCGAAGAAGATCACTGCCGAGGGACTAACGTGATAAACCCCATTGAAGAACCTTTTGTAAAACCCCTTTGTGAAACTCTTTATAGTCTTGAAGAAGATCACTGCCGAGGGACTAACGTGATAAACTCCATTGAAGGACCCCTTGTAAAACCCTTTGATCACTGCCAAGGGACTAACGTGATGGGTAAATGTAACTATCAATAGCGACGACTCGCAGTTTTTTATGTAGAAGATAGTTAACTTGCTATAGCGCTAGCAAGCTTTCGTAGTTTGTGAATCCCACTTACTATAGTTCTAGTAAGTTTCCGTCGTTTGTGAACCCCAAAAGGATCACTTGCTATAGTTCTAGCAAGTTCACCTGCACCAATAGGATTACTTGTCATAGTTCTGACAAGCTCACCTGCACCATTTGGATTATCTGCCCTTGTTCAGACAAATTTCACCTGCACCATTTGGATCATTTGCCCTGGTTCGGACAAATTTCACCTACACCATTTGGATCATTTGCCCTGGTTTGGACAAATTTCACCTACACCATTTGGATCATTTGCCCTGGTTCGGACAAATTTCACCTGCACCATTTGGATCATTTGCCCTGGTTCGGACAAATTTCACCTACACCATTTGGATCATTTGCCCTGGTTCGGACAAATTTCACCTACACCATTTGGATCATCTGCCCTTGTTCGGACAAATTTCACCTACACCATTTGGATCATTTGCCCTGGCTCGGACAAATTTCACCTACACCATTTGGATCGTTTGCCCTTGTTCGGACAAATTTCACCTACACCATTTGGATCGTTTGCCCTAGTTCGGACAAATTTCACCTACACCATTTGGATCATTTGTCCTGGTTCGGACAAATTTCACCTGCACCATTTGGATCATTTGCCCTGGTTCGGACAAATTTCACCTACACCATTTGGATCATTTGCTCTGGTTAGGACAAATTTCACCTACACCATTTGGATCATTTGCCTTGGTTCGGACAAATTTCACATACACCATTTGGATCACTTGCCCTGGTTCGGACAAGTTTCACCTGCACCATTAGGATTACTTGTCATAGTTCTGACAAGCTCACCTGCACCAATAGGAGTCACTTGTCCTGGTTCGGACAAGTTTACCTCCACCAATATGAATTATTTGCTATAGTTCTAGCAAACTTACCTGCACCAAAGGAATTACCTGCCATGGTTCTAACAAGCGTACCTGCATAAGAGAAATCATTTGCTATAGTTCTAGCAAACTTACCTGCGTGGAAAAGATTCACTTGTTTGGAGACTCACAACTCGAGGGTCGGAGGAAGTAGCATGCCAAATATTCATGACTCGAGGGTCGGAAAGGAAACGATATGTTTAGAAACTCACGACTCGAGGGTCGGAAAACACACCTGTCACAACATGAGGGTTGGAAACTCACGACTCGAGGGTCGGAAAAAACACCTATCACAACACGAGGGTTGGAAACTCACGACTCGAGGGTCGGAAAACACACCTATCATAACACGAGGGTTGGAAACTCACGACTCGAGGGTCGGAAAACACACTTGTCACAACACGAGGGTTGGACACTCACGACTCGAGGGTCGGAAAACACACCATATCACAACACGAGGGTTGGAAACTGGGTTTTTTGTAGTATGAGAATTAGCTAGATGATATGTATATGCTAATGCGTATGTATATGTTTTATGAGTGAAATGAATAGCAAGGTTGCTATCATCAGTAAGATTACCGGAAAGCATCAATCAGGCGATTGGAAATAAACATTCAGTAAGGTTACTGGCATCGGTAAGGTTACCGGAAATCATCAATCAGGTGATTGGAGAATAAACACTCAGTAAGGTTACTGGCATCGGTTAGGTTACCAGAAAGCATCGATCAGGTGATTGGGGAAGAAACATTCAGTAAGGTTACTGGCATCAGTAAAGTTACCGGGAAGCAGATGGACAATGTGGTTTAGCACCAGAGTAACGGCTCAGACGTTTTGATGTATGGGATAATGCATATGCTCATGCATATGTTGATTGATGTAATGAGTGGATCGAAATAATGTCTTCTATAAGACCACCTGAAAATGTTTCCGGAATGGATATGAATATTTGTCTTAAAGAAGACTACCTGAAAAGGTTTTTAGCAAAGGATGAGGAATGTCTTAAAGAAGACTACCTAAAAAGGTTCTTGGAAAGGACAATGAATGTCTTAGAAAAGACTACTTAGAAAGGTTTGTAGAATGTCTTAAAGAAGACTGCCTGAAGAAGTTCCTGGAAAGGATGATGAATGCCTTAAAGGAGACTACCTGAAAAGGTACTTAGAAAAAGAATGTCTTGAAGAAGACTACCTAAAAAGGTTCTTGGAAATGACGATGATTGTCTTAAAGAAGACTACCTAGAAAGGTTCTTAGAATGTCTTAAAGAAGACTACCTAAAAAGGTATGGTGTAATGTATCAACCAATGTATGTAATGCATGATTTATATGTATTTGCATGATGCTCCAATGATAGGTTGTTGATAACCAAAGCATATATAGCCTGCTAATGTCGGATGGTTGTTGGATGCTAGCGCGATTTTCAAATACTTCCTTTTGAACTTTGAAGATCGTAGTTAGGAGAAAGATTGATTCGAGGTTGTAAAGTATGAAAACACCTCTTCCTTTTGTTGCGCGTCTTATGGATTTGATATCCATTGCCCCAATATTTTCGTGGGAAAAGATGCTTATGATCTCCAAGTCGTGAGGGAAGTGCCTCGAGAAATAACATTTAGATTGAAGGGTATGCCCTTGATCTCCAGGATATGGAGGGCTATCCATAGTGTTCTCTCCTTTTGAATTTCTCCCATGTCTGACATGCCCCTGATTGAGATTGCTTCGAGGTGTGCCCCAAGTCGATTGAACCTTAGGAAGAATGCCCCTAGTTAATAGGATGTTTGATTGCATGCCCTAGGGATCCTTGAAATTTTGCCCCTGTTTAGGAGAACCCCCTAGATATGGTTCCCCCCATTCCAGAGTCTTTATTAGAAAGATCGCCTTTGATTAAACCAATTTTGAGATTTCCTTGACGCTAAGTGTAGATTCGTGGATGGCGTTGTACCCTTTGAGAAGTAACTCCATTGCGATGCATGTGCAAGTTTTGAAGTCGAAGTCCGTTATGACTTAGGACTGGATGATTAGAAATTGAATGCTTGAAGAAGCGTAGTGATTAGAAATAGTTTTAACAAACACAGGAGTCGGTATAACAAAATCCTGCTTAATATGCTTTCGTAGTCAACCTTGCCTCAATTAGGACTTTTAAATGTTGTAACTTGGCTTGGTTCATGGTTTAAGAAACGACGAATATAAGGCTCAAAATTTATTTAACCCCACCCCTTTCTCCTTGATGTTCTCCAGATCCTAAAATTCGCCTAATCCCATGGACGTGCTTTGTTTGTAAGAGAATCGTTTCAGTTTTGATATTGGGCGGAAGCATTAGGGAAAATCCAAGCACCGATGAAAATGTTGTGAAGATCCAAGCATTGATGTGAAACTTTGATGGTTTAGCAGTCACATGATTATCCTTTGTATTTCTCCTTTGTTTTTATCCCTTATTTTTGCATGAACCAACTCCTTTGAGTTTGATCCATCGGGATGCCCTAAATTTTGCCCAAGTCATTTTTGTTTTTTTTATGAAATTTTCCATCTTGACTTAGCGGGCATTTTTCTCCTTTTGAAATATTGATCCTTGGATATTGAATGTTGTGACTGCCATGTTGACTTTGATTTGTAAGCTTCGACTTTGATACTTCCTCGATCTTGATTGATGTATTGGGGAAGAAGATGTTGTGAATGTTATCTCCATTGCTTCCTCAATCTTGGATGAATGCGAGGAAGAATATATGCTTAAACCTTTGCTTGAATCCTTGCTTGGATTGATTGATTCTCTTGACAACCAAAATACACCATTGAATTAGTTGAAATCTACCCTGCCCCTGGTTGAAATCAGGGTTTATTTGAAAAGTAGAAAAAAACTCCAACTCCTGGCTCGAGGGGGTGACGAGGGATTAACATCCTTATATCTCCACTGTTTGGGAATTGAAACAATGCCTGTACATCCTCGGCTCGGTCTTACCTTGAAAGCATACGTTTAGCTGGACTTAGTTATTTGTATTCGTCATTCTCCCTTAAGTTTGTTAATAATCCTAAATTTGAAATTGAAAATAGCACAGAAGTGTACGAATGGAAAGTCGTAGTAGTGAGCGAATGAATTGACTCCAAAACTTGCATGGTCATCCCATTAGAATTGCTAATCCGAAGATATAACTTTTATCTTGAGTACGACATAGCGATCGTAGGGGTCGAAATTCTGACATGATAAATCCTATTGATCCTAGGGACAATCTCCTTTGTAAATCCGTTGAATTTGTTTTACTCCTTAGTTCATGGACTTGTAGGAGTGAAGGGTAATCTCGAATTCTCCTTGGGCACGTCAAACCGGTCGGGAATAAACTGTTAGCGGTGGGTTTTCGTCGTATCAAAACTTCATGAGTTTCCTTTGACTGAACCTCTTTTGCTTTTCCTGAGGATAGTATCACACCGTTCGCCATCTTTAGAGTCTGTAAATTGATAGGGAACACCTATGACCCTTTTGCCCCTTGGTGTGGGGTTAACATATGTCGCCTTCCCTCCATCGTAGATGTGCATCTTTGTTCAGGATGTTGCCCCAGTTGGACTAATCCTTGCCCCCAGGTTATCGTAGAGCGTCCTTGTAAGTTTTTCTAGTTCATAGATGAACCCCTTTATGACTAGATACATCTCGAGTGTATCTATGAGGGAACTTCTTTGTTGAACTAATCCTTGCTCGATGACAACCTTTGTTGTATTTATAATCCTATTACGACAAGGCGTGGACATGCGGCTGGCGTGGTGAAAGACATCCTCTTTTCTTAGTAAGGTCGAGATCATTCTCAATAATTTATCCTCCTTTCTCCATAGTTTATGATCCTTTGATTTTTCTCCATGAGTCTCGGGAAATCGGCTAGCACGCAAAGTGTGGATGCGGGCGAAGGTTGTAACACCCTGGATTTCCGCTTACCCCGCAGGGATTCCGGCCTACCAAGCATGTCACCAGCTTAATCAATAATCCCCCCTAGGTCCGCTTATCGGCTGCCCAGGAAATATTGTTTTTGCCTCCCGCAGGAATCGAACCACGTACCTAGGGGTTAAGTACGTATTCATAGCAATTCCTGCTACCACTTGAGCTGGTAGCTCAATTGGTAGCAGGAATTGCTATGAATACGTACTTAACCCCTAGGTACGTGGTTCGATTCCTGCGGGAGGCAAAAACAATATTTCCTGGGCAGCCGATAAGCGGACCTAGGGGGGATTATTGATTAAGCTGGTGACATGCTTGGTAGGCCGGGATCCCTGCGGGGTAAGCGGAAATCCAGGGTGTTACATTAAAAAGGCGCCTTTTTAATGTAACACCCCGATATCCGCTGCACGCATCAACCGTGTCAGCCAACCGAGCATGTTACCAGCTTAATCAATAATCCCCCTAGGTCCGCTTATCGGCTGCCCAGGAAATATTGTTTTTGCCTCCCGCAGGAATCGAACCATGTACCTAGGGGTTAAGTACATATTCATAGCAATTCCTGCTACCACTTGAGCTATGAATATGTACTTAACCCCTAGGTACATGGTTCGATTCCTGCGGGAGGCAAAAACAATATTTCCTGGGCAGCCGATAAGCGGACCTAGGGGGGATTATTGATTAAGCTGGTAACATGCTCGGTTGGCCGACACGGTTGATGCGTGCAGCGGATATCGGGGTGTTACAAAGGTGTGAATGGAGATGTATGGATGCATGAAAATGCCAATGCATGCGTATGCAAAAGACTCCTCTTTTTTTTGTATATGATGACTCCTTATGTGCAATGCAACGTGTGACGTATAATCCTAGGGATAGCCTTAGAGGCGACATTAAACCCTAGTGAAATCCTTGCAAGATGGACGTTATGACACGCCCATGGAAATCCCTTAGATTAAGGAGTACGCAGAAGGTAGCAGCTGGTGACCATTCAAGACAGTCACCAAGTCTCATGGCCATCGAGAGGCCGTTCGACGTGTACCAATGAAGTTGTCCCTTGTGGGAAGGTTCTCTAAGCGGAACACAACCTATCTAAGGACGATATCGGATGAAAAGAAATTCCTACAGGCTAGGGATGAAGGATGTAAAGATGGGAATCCAAACCCTACAAGTTAGAGGGTGCGCGGAAACAAGCACGAAGTAACCGTTCAGGACAATCACTAGATCTCATAGCCATCGAGAGGCCAATCGAATGTATGCTAATGAAGTTGTCCTCTGTATGAGGGATGTGATTTTTTAGAAACAGAATCCCTACAGGCTAGGGAATACGTAGATGAAGGCACGAGATGACCGTTCAAGACAGTCACTAAATCTCATGGCCATCGAGAGGCCAATAACCGTGCATAAATGGAGGTGTCCTTCGTGGGAAGGACATGGTCTTAGAAATGGGATCCCTGCAGGCCAAGGAACGCGTAGGAATACCTGCAAAATTAAAGCGCAAGACATTCGCAATATATAAATTGCAAACACACAATAAGCACATAAGCACATAAGCCCTAGGTTCATAGGTTCGACGTAACGGCTTAGGGTGCCTACCCTTCCCATTGGTATGTTCTAGAAGGTATCATGGGGTCGTTCATAGCCGCCAATACTTTTTGTCTCTTTGGATTTTAGAACAACTCATTTTATCCATGAGGTTCGAATTTTAGAGGTAGGTTCTCAGAGAGATCAGCTAAATACCAAGTCCAGCCCTCAACAAGGTCAAGCCTCGTATCAGACCTTTCCGGATATTCAACCCATTCTGAGTGGAATTATAATAAGACTCGTAGGCGATGTAATTCCCCTCTGGTCTTAAATATAATTCCCATGCTTAGGTTTAACAGCAATTTATATACAACCCAAAAATGCGATGAAAATAACAAATATTCAAATAATCAAATATTTAATTAAATTGCGGTAAATGAATGAATTGCTGTGAATATATGAAATAGCAAATAAATAAATAAATAATAAAAATTTAAATATTTATTAAAAACCATAAACCCTAATCCGAAGCCCTAAAAATGGCAAATTAGCCAAACCCTGAAATTCGCCAAAAACCTAAACCATTGACCAAAACCTAAACCCTCTCAAGCCTTAGGAGCATAATAATTTACCGTTTTGTTATCACTAATCCCCAGAAGAGTCGCCAGCTATAGCAACCTGCCCTAAAAATTAGCTTTTAGAGTCGCCACCTATTCTACCAAGGCGAATAGGAAACCTTACGCAATTAAGAGATCGGGGTAAGATTATTATAATCAGGTCGAGGGAAGGTGTTAGGCACCCTCAACCCTTTCCTAAGGTTTTGTGTTCAAAGTAAAGGTTTATGGCTAAATATTAAGATTTAATAGCTAAGGAAATGAATAGGGCGAAAATTGAGATTTGAACTAGATTGAGGTTTTGAGGAAGGGGACTCGCCTTGTTACCAAGTGCCTACGTATCTCCTTAGGGAGAATCAGAGTCAACGTAATTCGGGCACAGGGTTGTACGCCTTTGAATTAGTATGAGGTTGTTTGAAGGCTTTTTGAATGGTCTATCGTAGTTTTTGAAATGCGAAATTCGAAGGTATTTTGAATTACCTTATCGTAGATTTGAAAATCGCAATATTGAAAAGATGAAAATCCGTAGTGTCGTGGTTTAGTGTATTTTAAATGTTTGGGCGTACAACCCTGATTTAATATGTCACCGTTAGTTGCGATGATCAATAGGTTTGATCATTATAGTTAACGGATTAAATAATGTATTGCTGGTTGCTCTGACCGACAGGTTCGATCGTCGCGGGCAGGAAATAAAATGTATTTTAAATTTTGTATATTTTTTATCTCTTGTCTAATGCGACTAATAGATTTAGTCGGGTCGAGAAGAGAATTAGATTAATCAAGAATCAATTGAATAAGAAATAGTGTTTTGCCAAATGGGTAGTGGGATTGGGCAAACCCTAACACCTATAACCTTTCTAGGTTTTTTGTGATATTTATAATGGTCAAAAACAATTAAATAAATTAATCGAAATAATCGAATAATCAGGTGATAATCCTAAACCCATGTCGTTAACCAAATCCTAGTTTATTAACTAACCCTAATTAAATAAATTAATTAAATCAAATGTAAACAATTATCACTTAATCTAACTAATAAATAAATAAAAACAAAAGAATAAATAAAATAAAAATTATATAGAACATGGTTATAACCCTGTGTGAGTGATCCTTGAATGCCCATGGTGAACCTTGCAATCCTGGGCGTTAGATTTGAATCATAGGAGATCTCATGGTGGAGATGTGAGGACGCATGATAGTATTGTGTTGGCTGTGTGCATTGAATTCTGGATGGTGAATCTGCAAAGAAAATCAACAAAATAATGTCTTGGCTGAGGGTAGAACCCACACCCTTTAAGTTATACACGCCCTTGCTTACCACCTGGGCCAGTCACTTTTGTTGTACATACCATGGAAACTAATAAACAAATATGTAATTTAAATGGGAAAGTCAAAGAGTAGCATGCGTGGGGCCCAGTATTTGCGTTTGGACCAATGAGGAAAAGGGAGAGAAACTCCTTTTTTTTTGACGGACCAATAAGAATAAAGGTAGAATGTTGACTTGCTGACCGCCCACTCACGGACTCCCACGCATGGCAAAGGATTTATTTTCACTGTTCATCATCTTCCATACTATTTCCTGCGGAATTTGCCATGATTTCTCCTGTGAATTCTGCTGCGAGTTTCCACACGATTCTCCATGGTTAACTATGTCATCCTCAAACCTGCGAAAAGTAAAAGGAGAAAACACGAAACCGGCCCAGATACAGTAATTCATACCCCCTGAATCCACTGGTTCCATTAGTTTCCTTTGAAAATCGCTGAAAACATGAAAACGAAAGTATGTACCTTCCATGCCCTAGTAATGGTAGAACCTTATACCTGCATTAAAACTTCGCACAAGCGGTTCGAATGGCCTATAAACTCCATCCTGAACTCAAATACGTTATTAAATCGAAGTGAAATATGATGAAACGATATGTACCAAAGTGCATAACATGAACATGTATGGTGGACGCGATGCATACATTCCAGACGTTACATGGCTCGTATAATGATCCCTCTCTACCCTAAATTACCTCAAACGAATTGGAATCTCAGAAACTGATTGAAAGTGGTCGAAATTCAGAATACGATTTTCTACACCTTTCCTTTGAAAACTCAAGCCTTGGAACCCTAGTATTCTTCACTCTTACGTCCCCCCCTTTAGTGAGTGTTTTTTTTAGAATATATACCTCCTATTAGGGTTGAGAAATTAGACCTAAACCAAGCCTTTATGGAAGGATCTTTGATTGAGAAATTTTCATCTTTTCTTTCTAAAAATGGTTTAAATCTAATCTTTTCTCACCAATCCTATTTTACACAATATATTTGATACTTGGATGACTTAAACTTGATTAAAAAATAGATCCTTGATTTAATTAAAATTATTCCATATTTTATGTATTTTATAAGTATTTAAATGAATAAATATTCAAATAAATAATATACATATTATAAAAAAGAAATAATTAGTGTAGGAGTCCATATGAAGCCCAAATTCATGTTAAGAATCCAAAAGTAAGGCCCATTGGTTAAGAAAACCAAAATCACTTAGTTAGGGTTTTATGTATTTCTCCAAAATTGACTAACTTCTAAGCTTTGTATCTCCTTCAATTTTAGTCATATGAATGCATTCTAGGACTTTTTAGAAAGCTCAAAGAATCCTCTAAATGACCTTTTTGGTTTCATCTCGATTGGATCTTCCATGCTCAAGTTATGAGCTTTGCCCTAAAAGGTGTTTTTGTTGACCTTTTTGGAGGACCTATAATCTTTTGCATCATATCTCTAAAATGAAGCATTTCTGGACTTGCCTTGTGAGAGACAAAGTTGTAGATAATCCAATTTCCTTCAAAATAGGCCTTGAGTGAGGAATTTTTGATGCTCCATGTAAGAGTTATGGCCGGTCAAAGTTGAGTTGACTTTCTCCTTTAAAAACCCTAACTTGAACCTTAAGTCATTGAAGATGAAAAGAGGAGGGCAAATTTTGGGTTATGATACATGAGTCAGATACTTCCTTTCATGAATTTTCCACTGTCTTGAAGCATAGGCTACTACCTGCTTATCTTGCATCAACACAACACCTAAACCCATTAGTGAAGCATCACAGTACACATTGAAAGACCTTACTGGATTAGGCAAAATTAAGATCGGAGCACTTGTCAATCTCTTCTTCAATTCTTGAAAGCCTTTCTCACATTCTGAATCCCATACAAATACTTGTTCTTTCCTTGTTAACTTAGTCATTGGTAATGCCAACTTCGAAAACCCCTCAATGAACTTTCTATAGTAACCTGCCAGACCAAGAAAACTACGAATCTCTGAAGCATCCTTCGGCGTATCCCACTGAGATTCCGCTTCTACCTTCGTTGGATCCACCGCGATACCACTCTTCGAAATTACATGGCCAAGAAAACTTACTTCCTTCAACCAGAATTTACATTTAGACAATTTCGCATACAGCTTCTTCTCCTTCAATAGCTCCAATACCACTCTCAAATGCTCTGCATGTTCTTCATCACTCTTCGAGTAAATTAGAATGTCATAAATGAACACTACCACGAACTTGTCAAGATACGGGTGAAATATCCTATTCATATACTCCATGAAAACACCAGGTGCATTAGTAACACCAAATGGCATAGCAGAATATTCATAGTGTCCATACCTCGTTCGGAATGCTGTCTTCTGAATATCTTCCGCCTTCACACGAATTTGGTGATATCCAGACCTCAGATCAATTTTGCTAAACACACAAGCTCCAACCAACTGATCCATTAAATCATCAATCTTCGGCAACGGGTATTGGTTCTTAATTGTCACCTTGTTCAGTTGTCTAAAATCAACACATAGCCTCATTGAACCTTCTTTCTTCTTAACCAACAGTACCGACGCACCCCACGGTGACACACTAGGACGAATAAACTTCTTTTCCAACAATTCCTCTAATTGTTTCTTCAGTTCAGTCAATTCCGATGCCGACATGCGATACGATGCCATCGACACAGGACTAGTTCCAGGAATCAATTCTATAGCGAACTCCACTTCTCTTTCAGGTGGCAACTCACTAACATCTTCTGGAAATACTTTCGGATACTCATTCACTACTCGTAGTTCACCAGTATTATCGCCCCCTTTCACTTCCATTGAAGAGCACAACATAAATACCACCGCTCCATCATTGACAGCTAAATTCATCTGTTTGACTGACATAGTCAAATCTTCAACACTAACCTCTTCAGGAAAGATAACCGTCTTCGTAAAACAATTTATATGAACTCGATTAAATTGTAACCAGTTCATCCCCAAAATAATGTCAAGTTGTTCAAGAGGAAGGCACACTAAGTCCATTCCAAACTTTCTACCAAATATGTCAATAGGACAATTCAAACAAGCAGAAGAAGTAGTTACTGAACCTGACGCAGGAGTGTCAATAACCATACTTCCATGAATAAGAGATATTTCTAATCCCAATCGTTTAGCACAATCCAATGAAATGAACGAATGAGTCGCTCCAGTATCAATAATGGCAACTAAATGTGTGTCATGGATAAAACACGTACCTTTAATCATACGATCTTCCGAAGTAGTCTCTGACCCAGATAAAGCAAAGACCTTTCCACCAGTCTGATCCTTCTTCGGTTTAGTGCAGTGTTGACTGATGTGACCCTCTTCGCCGCAATTGTAGCAAGTCACGATATTCATCCTACAATCAGACGCAAAATGACCCGCCTTACCACACTTGAAGCATTTCTTCTCTCCACTCTTGCACTCATTCCTTCTATGCCCAGTCTCACCACAGTTGTAACACCTAACGGGAGCACCAAAATCTCCCCCACTAGGCCTCTTCCAATTCCCAGCTCTAGGATTTCCTCTACCATATGGCTTACCTCTATCCATAGGCTTCTTACCTTTCTTGTCAACCAACTCGCGAGAGTGAGATGACTTCGGCTTGAGAATATCCTCTTCGAAGATCCTACTACAGTCCACCAAATCGACAAGGGTGCCACAATTATTTAAAATAAATAAACCAATCATGGTCAAAGTCATGCTTCATTAGGAAACGATTTAACAAAAACACAATTATGTTTATCACAGCGGAACAAGAAACATCATCAACGTAATCAAATGGAAATATAATCCAACACCAATTGAAATAGAGAATCTCATAAAACTCTATAACTATCGTTCCCCAGTGTTACAAGATCAGAGCATGACCGACATGACCCAACATAAACGGTTAAACTCTACGAGTCATCCTCACCAAGCACTAATGCCGCTACTCCTCAATCTGAAAATGACAACATGTAAGGGTGAGTCTCATTCTCAATTAGTAAATATCATGCAATTCATAAGCAACAAGCATCATAATATACCGTTCACCCATTTATACACATTCAGATTCACATATATTATTCATCAAATCACACAATAATAGATTACGATACAAAACACAGAAATCCACACAATCATGCTATGACAAAATGCATATGACACAACTGACACTATGCATGTGGTACCAAAATTCATGAATCACTTTCACAGGACTTCTCTCCTCGATACTGCCCTTTAATCGCTCACACCCCACATGGGCACACGATTAACCTCATCGCTCACACCCCCATGGGCACACGATGACTGCTTACTAATCTCCGCACAATGGGAATTAGCCACCAACAATCCACTCATCAACGGGATCCATCATCAAATGCATATGAACGAATGAAACACACATAACATACTTAACAACATCACCGAATCATGATGAACAACTCATCTCAACACCACATCACCAATAAGTTTGTACATGTTTTCAACATCATTCAAATAGCCATGCATTCATCACAATCACAATATCAATCACAACCAATTCATCATCACATCAAACACATTGTCACACCTCTCAATTCTCATCAAGTAATTAAATCGAGTTTTAAGAAATAAAGAAGGCCACCGCCCATATTCATCATTCATCATAGAAAACATTTAATTACTTGCACAACGCCCAAAACGGCACTAAGAAATGATTCATGGATCAAAAGATACGTCATTTTAAAGATTTAGAAAAATTCACACACAGCAAGGTTCGCTCAGCGGCGCAAGGCAGAAGCGAATCCTTCAGACCTCCGCTCAGCGGACCTCTAGCGACGTCCAACAGAAGCAACCTACATTGGGACCTCCGCTCAGCGGACCCCCTCCGCTCAGCGGACCTGCGATTTCAGCAAACCCCAAGTCTGCGACAGACCCTGCGATTTCACACCCTTTTCACCCAAAAACGATTCCAGACATCACATACTGGCATACAATCATCATATATTCAATTATACACCACAAAACATCATTTAAACGCATCATTAACCAAATAGTTCACACAATTATCATCAATTCAATCCAATTATAACAACCTAACCTAACAACCCCAATGTCTAATTGAATCAAACCATACATCAATCTACCTATTACCTAAAACCACATAAGAGATACTAAAAGGAAGAGTCCCCCCTTACCTCGATGAATCTCTTGAATGCTTTCCTTCCGGTTCCACGTTCTTGCCTCTTTCTCTTCTCTTGCTCTTTTTCACGTGTTCTTCCTTTCTCCCAAATGATTCCTTTTTCTTATTTTATGAAAATAAAATAAAATAAAATAAAATAAAATATCACAACTTAGTAAAAGGCCTAACCAATTAGCACCCCTCTTTTACTAACATCACACCATAAGCCCAATAGCTCTATTCCATCATTTTCCAATTAAATCCAATTAAAATACTAAAATTCCAATTATTTAATTTAAATCCAAATTAAATTAATAAACTAAAATTATGGGATGTTACACCGCTCGTCACAGGCTTGCCTGTGACGTTCGTCATGCCTTTGGCGTGCCTCGTCACACCTTCTTCAACAAAAACTTAATTTAGAACCTTAATGCTTTTTTAGGTAATAAACAACTCATATTCATTAGCAAGAATGATATGACACAAAGAAAAGAAGATGAAAAAAACAACAAATTTGTGAAAGTTTGACAAATTAACAAAGATTAAGGGTATGTTTGGATGAAAGAAGAAATTAAGAAGAGAGAAAGAGATGACAAAGAGTGTGAAAAGAGAGAAATAGATAGAAATAGAGTAGATTTGCACTAGGAGATTTATTAATCCACCCCTTGATACTTTTAGGCACCTGGCACAGTTACATTAATGCCCCTACTTAGCGGGGAAAATCTTAGATCAAAGCCATTGACTGACTTGACTCGTTATTTCAGTGAAAGTCGCCACCGCGCTTTATTGTTTCCAAAGGAAATGGGAAAATAGCGAAATAAACCCAAAGTTTGTTTTTAAAACAAAAAGAGATCTTAGGTAAGGGTGTTGATTATACAAGGGGAAGGTTTTAAGCATCCCTCATATCTGTGGTACTCCACAGGAACCGTTTTGAAAATCAATGTTTATTAAAATATATCGTGTGCGAAAGAAAAAGTTTGTTTGAATTTTAAAATAAGCTCAGCAAGACATTACATCTTGTGCCTACATACCTCCTCAGTGCAATGGAGAAGTCAGAGCTAATGTAGTTCCACTTAAAAGGGACAATTTTTAAAAGGAATAAACACGTTATCACACAGGAGATAATACCCAGCCATTGATATTAAACATGAGAACACATGGATTCTTTGCATCACAAATGAAAGAAGGGCTCCAACTTGGATAAAATCAACAAGTATGCCACTAGATCTCTCAAGTGGAAAAGATTCCATCATATCAATCAATATCAAAATCATGGGGTATCGTAACTCACTACAACAACTAATCATGTCTAAACTTTTGAAGAAAAGCCACTAAGGGCAAAAGATATTTTTAAGAAATATTTTTTAAAAGTGTTTGCAAACATAAGAAGGTTTTGAAAAAGGGAGAAGATTTTGAAAATCTTGTTAGAACATGAAATGTTCTGATCATATTTTCTAGTTTTGATGATAACATTAAATATGAATTTTGTATAAGACAATGTGGTACTCTAATAGATTACGTTTTCCATTTCAGGAAAAGTATAAAAGAGTATGCAACATTTCATTCTTAAGATTCTCTGACCCAGATGTTCTGGATGGCCACATCAAAACATGACCTTGAAGACATCAAAAGATGGTCTTGAAGTTGTCAAAACATGCCTATGAGAAGCAAGCTCTGAAAGGTATCACGCTCAAAAGAACTTCTAAAGTCTGAAGCGCTGAAGTTCTGATTTGCACAAAACGCTGGAAACTTTGATGATCAAAGCAAATCACAAAGTCTGATTCCAGAACAGAAGCAAATGATGAAAAGCTAGAAAGTCTAGTCTGTGTGTCTGACAAAAGGAACGTTGGAAGTATGACTACAAAAGGCAAAGTCAGAAGTAGCAGTTAATGCAAGGCTCAAGGCAATTGATAAAAGCATGAAACATTAAATGCAGCATTGTACTATTTACGCAAAGCATTAAATGCAGAACTGTTCAACGGTCTCATTCTCACGCCTATAAAAGGAACAAGACTGTCCAAGAAAAATGCTAGAGCTCACGTTATAATTTACAACACACAAACTCTGATCCTTTCTCACGCAAAAGCTCTTGAATAAAGCAACCAAACTTCATCTTCAAGCTCACATACTTTTGTATACTTAGTGAGATATAGAACTTAAGCTTAAGAGAAAAATCACTTGGTGATTACAACTTTATTAGAAGCAACTTTAATCTCTTGTATTTGATTATATATTAGTAAACCAAAATTCCTTGAGTGATCAAGTTGTGATATGTATACTCAAGAAGACTTAGAGGTTGATCTAAGTGGAGAACCATTGTAATCATTTTTTATTAATGGATTAAATCCTCAGTGGAGGTAAATCACATGTGAGGGTGGACTGGAGGTAGTTTGAGTTCAAGTGAACCGGGATAATAATAATTGTGTTCATTATTTTTATTAGCCAAAAAGAAACAACCCTTATTCAATCCCCCCCTTTCTAAGTGTTTTTCACTCCTTCAAATCTAAGAATGGGAGAAGATGAAAGGATTATCCTAAAGCATGAAATAAAAGGTTAAGGAAAGAACGATCTGACCAAAATAAGAAGCCAACACTTGACATTAAGAGTCAAGGTAGATTTCCCATCCTTTGGACTACCAACACTAAACCAATGCATTACCACTTGGGGATCCAAATGAACTTGATTATCCTTAACACAAATTGCACCAAGCCTTTGGAATACGATATAAACTTTTGACAAAAATCAGGCAGAGTAACGGCTGTGTACTGATGAATTCCTTATCACAATGCCTTGTAATTAACCATCAAAGACTTTCGACGAAATACCTGCATACACAAACAGACAACAACCCAATGGCAGACAGAATAACAACAGAATAACAAGGTCCAGAGGTGCTAAATCCAAAAGGTCTAGGTCTCCAAAATGCTCGGGATAGTAACCAATAGTCCATAGAGAGCCTTATGTGTTTTTTTATCGTTTTAAGTTGTTTATTAATGTCTTAGCACAAAAATAGAGTATGGTCCAAATGGACAAAAGGAAAATAGCAGAAAAATAAACAAAACGTCCAAAGGGACAAAGGAAAAATAGCGGAAACATAAACAATACGTCCAAATGGACAAAGGGAAAATAACAGAAACATAAACATGATGAATGATAAAGGCGAAAATAAAAGAAAGCATAAAGCAAGAAATATAAAGAGAAATATAATAAAATTTGGAAATTAAAGTCAATTGTTAATTGTTAGCAAGATGACCATCTTGAAACTTGTCACGTATATCATCAAAATGTTAGTAATGAAGATCGATGGTGAGTGAATGATGATCTCGGATTTAAATTCAATGAAAGTTTATCAGAAGCTTAATAAAATCATAGCGACTACACGAGAAACTTCCATAAGTCTTAAATTAACTGCATACAATCTCTGCCATATTGGATCTTTTTATTCGGGACACGAAATGTTGCGCTATGTTAAGCAGATCGCCAAGTGACTTATGTAGAAGTCACCCTACAACGAGGCCGGTCAACAATTTTTGTGCTAATGCATGCGAGAGAAACGATATGTCATTCGTTCTCTGAAAGCAATACCACACGAAAAGAAAATAGGTAGTGGTCTCATATTCATCTAGAATCCAAAAGAATTCAAATGATGTTGAAGATTTTCATCGACCAAAATAAAAAGAAGAAGAAAGATGGAATTACATTAAGATAAAATCACTCAAACTATCATTAATATCATTCTTCTAATATTATGGATTTGGTTCTTTCAAACCTATCAACATCCTAGATCCAATGATATTAATGAAGTAGAGGGAGAAGAGATACCAAAAACAAGTTTAAAAAGGCAAAAAAACAACATTCTGTCAGCTGCAAATAGATTTGCACAGAGTGTAAATCGATTTGCATAACTCATATTTTCAAATTCTGCGCAGAAAACAACTGTGTAAATTGATTTACACAAGATGCAAATCGATTTGCACTTCAAAGTTTTTCAAAAAACAACAAATAAAGAGAGTAAAACTTGTTTAAACATAAGACCAAACACCTTGTGATCTTGAATACAATCATGCACGAAAATACCATCAAATAGCATCAATGTAGCACCAAAGGTGCATCACACACAAACAACAATGGATCACATCTTGGAATATGGAAATGGATCAAGAATTTACCAATTAGAATCAAATCTCTTCAAGAGCAACCACTAGAACACAATGAAATAGCATAAAACGAAATTATTATGGCATAAGTGGGGTGTGCCGGTCGGCACCCCTTCTACTACACAATGCTGCCCGTCATGGGCTACACTGTCGACCGTCGTGGTTCCATTGCCAAACAGCAAGGCTCCCACCATTTCCTCATTTTGTTCCATTTCCCTCATTTCCACTACGCATAGAATTTTCATTATTGTTTCAAATTCAATTTCTACTTCCTACACAGTAATCTATTTCCTATTACTAAATCAATTTCTCTTTTCCATTGACATATTCTATGAACTCAGTATGCAATTTAACAACAACACAATCAAAGGACATTTTTATGGATTCAACAAACAACAAACCTAATCATGTTAATTTATCCATTGACCCAATCATACTAACCCATAATAATAAGGATTCTCCCCCCTTACCTTGGTAAATCTAGACTCTTTCACCATAGCTCTAAGATTTTCTCCAAAAGAAATCCTTTCTAACATCATTTGGAGACAAACCTAAAAACAAGTTCGTAAATCGGCTTATCATACGAATTTAAAACCCTCAAAATGAAAATCGCTCTGGTCAGAACTTACTTTTACGAGTCAGGAACTCCGTGACCAAGTATCGGAACGATCCAACGGTTGGATTGAGATATACGTCCGATTTGCCAAGGTGGTTTTCTGCTGAAACTTGCTGCAAAAATTGAGGCTTCCTCTATAATTTGTCTTCTTCCCTGAGGTGCTCTTCCCTTTGAGCTTTTCTCTCTTCTATTTCTTCTTTTTCCCCCAAAATGAGTTATGATTCTCCAACTCTAATCTCTATTCTTACTATCTCTTATCTTAATGGGCTTAACCCATAATCCATCTATTATGTTATATTCTACCACTTAGGCCCAAATCATTAGAATCTCTCTAATTACTTAATTAAGCCAAATAACACAAACACACACATAATTAAATACTTAAATAATAATTATATCACATAATAACTAAATAAATAAATAATTATTAAGTACATCAAATAATATAATTACTAAAATAATAGCGAATAAAATTGGGCTGTTACAGGCATAATCTAAATCCAGTTCCATTATTGTACACGAATAATATTTTCCAAAGATTATTTCAATTTTCGTTTTTAGCATTATCTCCAGGTTCTATTTAATTGCTTTTTATTTGGTTATGATTGTTTCGATACCATTTATGTGTTGTTGTCCCGTATTGTTATAACCAAGCATAAATTAATTATTGTTTTCAAAATCATGTTTTGTTTCATATTTAATAATCGTAATAGCATGTTTATGTTTAAAATCATGTCCGGCTAAATCATTTGATACTGGTATGTGATAACCGTCGTCCAAACAGGATTTGGTAAAAATTGGCGTTAACTTCTATAAACTATTTTTCTGGTTTTAGTTTCTAATTTTAAAATTAAAAGGCTTAATACTTTTTTTGGTCCCTTATGTCAACCTCATGGTTCATTTTGGTCCCTTAACTTTAAAAAGTATCATATTGGTCCCTTAACTCTTCAAAAGGTGTCATTTTAGTCCTTTTTGTCACATTAGCGACGGAAAAACTCGAAAATCCGTCGCGAAATCCGTCGCTAATATGACAAAAATGACTAAAATGACACCTTTTGAAGAGTTAAGGGACCAATATGACACTTTTTGAAGTTAAGGGACAAAAATGAACCCCGAGGTTAACATAAGGGAGCAAAAATGGTATTTTGCCAAATTAAAACGGTTTTTGTAACGAGAGTAAGAAGCCAATAAAGGTTACAGTTAATAGAGCGACAATTTGAGATTTTAACTGGATAGTAGAAACTAGGCATTAATCCTAAACACAACGAGAGCACTTTAAGATTAATTAGAACTTATTAATTTCTAAAAATTACTTTTAATTCAAATGAGTGAGCGACAACAAAGCATTATGGTTTAAGAGTATAGTCAGAGTCAATAGCACAACAGCGTGAGATGAAGTCTTTTAAATTATTATTTTTAGCTGAAAAGTATTTTGACACATTTTACACCAACATTTTACCGAGTCGCCGAAGTATGATGCGAGTTACATATCGGTGTCTCGTTATTTAATATTACTCCTAAAGTTTTATTTCCTCATTTAAATTTTATTTCTTGTTTTTGCAACTAAAAATCCTTTGCGATAGCCTTTGATTTACAAAGCAATAGTAGATAGCGGTAGGTTGACTATTGGTCTCTGTGAGTTCGACAATCTTATATATTACTTAGATATTTCCGTTCACTTGCGGACGCATCATTCTCATAAATATTTAAGGGGAAATTTATTAGATACTGCCAAAGATAAATTATAGCAACGCTTGATAATCGTCCCCAGAAGTAGTTTAGGGAACATTTGCGAGGTGTTGCGAGAATTGTCTTCGCAACACACACAAATCGTTGCCTGATCTTTTTTTAGGAAACAATTTACACATATTGCCTAAAAAGTGTTGCCAGAGACAATAAATGCTGTAAGGAATGGTGGAAACCCAATATGAGGATTATCCCACTTCAAGAAAAGCCTTTTCCAGGATACCCTTCTTAGCAAAAACCGACATAGTGGAAGATTATATGGACCCTTCCCATGGAGATGTTGGATTTGTATGATTCCCTTTCACGTTCATTTGCAATTTTTTAGCCATATTACGCTAATGTTCTCAAATACAGAGAAACAAAGTATCAAGAGGGAAAAAGACAACTGTTTAAGAAAAAGGAGAAAGGAAAGGTCAAAAACGAAATGACTCTAGTTCTTCTTAGACTAATGTTCTAAGGTTCCAAAAAGAAAAATGTCTTATCATGAATCACATCCCTCACACGCAACACTCAAGCGCTTCAGTTCCCAAGGAAATAACCCTTGAGTAGAAGTTTGATGTTACAAACGATAGAAGCACGAAGTAGGGATGATCCGAAGCTGAGGTGAAATTCTCCAAACCATTACCTTCTTATTCAAGCGGGAGTGCTTAGGGCTCTAGGCCGACCATATTCTCCTCGAACCGACCACCTCGAGTTAGACCGTCAACGGGCCACCACCTATCAAACACCTACACGGTCATATTCCTAGAATATTCTCCTTACCACAGGACTACCCTATACCTTACTACAGAAGATCTATGCCCTAGCCACATCCAACGGTCCTCTCCATTCCACACTTGAAAGATAGCGAGCCTGTTATTCTCCCCCTCGATATATAGGGAATGACGCCATTTTAGGTAATAAGTTTCAAACACAATTTGAAAACTCTCTATTCTTTTACATACTGACTTAAGCGTCAGAATACTAACCTTGCAGGTACAATCCCGCTCTGCCGTATTGTAAACTCCTTTCCAGCGTAACTTCCATAATTCTCTCTCTATTTCTTGTTCCATAACAGAATAATAACTAACAAAATTCATGAGTTACTCTTTAATTTAATTTTAAAATAAATAAATATTAAAAATAATAGGATGTCCAACATTCACCATGATTTCATTTCAAATTTATTTTTAATCATAACAAGTATCTTATTAATTAGAAAACATTGAAGAAAAGTTGAAAATTGCAAACAAACTAGTTTTGCTCTACTGATTTAGACGTTACCACACTCTCAAGATAATCAACCAGTTTAGTAAGACAATTTTGTGACGATCCACCTTCTTGAACAGCTTTCCAAGCTTTCACCTTCATTTCTCTAGCCCTTTTTCTTATCTCTCCACCATCACCATCACTATCCATCAAACTCTTCACACCCTTCTCAATCCTTTCCCTACTCACCACCGTCTTCTTAGCATCATAAGGTGACATACTCCACTCCGTCGCACCAACCTCCACACCAATACAATGCACCTCCGTCACCAACTTCTCGTTGTAATACTGATCTCCGAACCCCGGCATCGTGATCATCGGTACCCCGGAACTTATCGCTTCCACCGTCGAATTCCAACCGCAATGCGTCAAGAATCCACCTATTGATGGATGATCCAATATCAACGCCTGCGGAACCCAATCCTTGATCAATAGTCCTCTATTTCCATCCTTTGTTCTCTCTACAAAACCTTTTGGTAACCAATTATCATCCTCTTCTCCTTCTTTTCCATGCACCACCCAAAGAAAACTATGCTTCGAAGATTCGATTCCGAAACCTATCTCCTTAAGTTGCTCATTCGATAATCGACATAAACTCCCGAAGCTAATGTATACAACCGAACCTATCTCCTTTGTGTCGAGCCATGCGAGAGTCTCGTGTTTATCATTAGAATTAGTATTACTACTAATTGGGTTCTTCTCTTTGGGGTTTTCCACCATGAGAGAAGTAGGTCCTACGTGCCAAACCCTACGTCCGGTGAGATTCTCATAATATTCGGTGTAACCTTCGTCGAGTTCGGCAAAACTATTTACTATAACGCCATGCGAGCCTTTTTCTGCTTCGACCAGTGACTCAGTGACCCTAGCGAAGCCTGGTGATGGTTTAACAGGAAGTGTAAGTGGATGAGGAAGGCCGGGGATATGATAAGGTCCTGAATCAGAAGCAAAAGCTTCAGGATGAGATTTTATAGCTTCGATGAGACAAACATCAAATATCGAAATCGGGTTAAAAACAAGTCTCGGGATTCGAAGGTCTTTCGATGTTTGTTCACTCCACGTGAACATGATATCAGGGATGAAGACATCAGGGGGATTTTGCTTCATGAAGCTTTCGATATCGGGTTTAAGGAGGTGAGCAGCCATGGCAATTTTGCCGGCGGTTTGGTTATCGGAGGCGGCGAAGAGATTTTCGACGCCGGGTGGGAGGCCGAGCTGGGTGGAGGGGAAGTTGATGAGGCGGATGGTGATATGGTGGCCGGAGGATAGGTCTTGTTGGATTGTTTTGTTGAAGAGCTGAGCGTTGGAGGGAGTTGTGATGATGGTGACTTGTTGGTTTTTTGAAGCTACTAAACGAGCTAGGTTGACGAGAGGGATTAAGTGTCCTTGTGCGAAGAATGGGAGCATGTAGATTTTCAATGGCTTTGATTCTGATCCCATTTTTCTTTTTCTTGGTGTTGGTTTAGTAGTATATGTTCTTAATGTATATATGTATTATGTAAGTAGTGAGTTACACTTATCTAAGGCACAAACAGTTCATATAAAGGGACAAGGAAGGATTAAAATATGTTGTAATTGAGAAACGCGAGCTGCTCGTTCTATCGTTGCTTATTGTTTTAAAATCATAGCTCGTGGACTGCGTGGAGATTTTTTAATTGACAAAAATTCTTGATTATTAAAATATTTCAATTTATGATGTAAACATAAATTATTTCATGATCTGAATTTTCAAAGAAAATGATATATGCTACAATCAAGTACATAACATGTGCAAAGTGATGAAAGTATGTAAGCATATTTGACATGTGTACGATAATGATAAGAACCTTTTGGGATTTATATCACCATTATGCTCTTGTTCACTTCCTCTATTTGTTACAATCTGTTTACATCGTATCATATCTTTCTCAATTCTAATGCATCTATTAAAACTTGATTGCATATTCCTAATTTCTATTATTAAAATATTATTCTGTTAATCCTCTGCCTAATCACAACTTGAAAACAAGGTTTGCCTAATCACAGCTCTAATGTATCTGTTAGTTGCTCTGATTACTGCTTTTCTCTAGTACTTTATCTCCGAATCAGCCGGAATTTAGGTTCTCGATTTCGCATCAATGGCAAAGAATCAGTAACTAGAGCTGTTCTTCCTAAATTCTATTCCGCTGATCTTCACCCCGAGAGCTGGCACGTGTTTTCGTCATGCGGGAAGCGTTGTGTTCTCACTGCGAATCAGAGGATCATGGTGGAAACTTTTTTTGAAGGAGTTGTTGGGTGCTGAAAATTTATTGTTTTTAAAGTTATTTAAAGGGGGTTTAAAACTCCCGCAGTCTATCTCTTTTTTTTTTGTTAACTTTAATTGACGTGACGTGACACGTAAGCCTCTGTTAGTGGAATCTAACGGAAAGGATCAAAAATAGGGACGGAAAATTTTGCGAGGACCATTGTTTAAAGAATTTTTTTTGTAGGGACTAAAATTGAATATTGCCATATTTATAGGGACCCCTGACATATTTAACTCAAAATAAAATGATAATAACTTGTTCGTTAAAGTATTTGTTGTTTGACCAAATTTAATTTGTGAAATTCTAGTTTTACATAAACATGTACAAAACAGGTACAATAGCAAGTAGTTATATGAAATGTTAAGACATGTTCTGTGACAACACGTCTTATGAGATGTCATATGCAGAAACTCATGACATCGCGCCTGCTAAGCTAAAAGATGAAGATTCCAGATGTAATTAACAGATGCAGAATATTCTATGGAATATTATACAATAATATGTGGCGCAGTTTTAAAGGTCAAGAGAATCAAGTCAGAATATTGAAGATTATGTAGTTTTTAATTATAAAGACAATTTAGGAAACTTATGATTTAAAGACCTTTCTTTTAGTAGAAGTTTTCTGCTGATTTGTAACAGCAAATAATGCTGTAATTGAAGGCCCAAGTCCAGTTGGGAATATGTTATAAATAGGAAGCTTTGTAACCTAGTTTATTGAGCAAGCCGAGTATTGAAAAGATATAAACATTAGGGTTTGTTAAGGTAGATCACCCAAACTGTGGGATGGCTACCATGTTCTTCTCTAAACCTGTAGGGAAGAGAAGTATTGTTCTCACTCTAAACCTGTAGGTAAGAGTTGAGTGATATGTGTCTCTTGATCGAAGCTGGTAAGCAAGATCAAGGTGTGTTTGAAGTGTGACTTCACTCTGTTCTTATTGTCGTCTGTTTGTTATCACTGGTCGTGATTGAAGAGATTTGAGGGGGGGCCTCATATCTATGTGAGTCTTAGATAGAAATCTAACTTGGGTAGCGATTAAGTGAGAAGTTGTAAACGGGGGAGTTTAGCTTTGAATTGATACTATCATAATGGATTTATCCCTGGCTTGGTAGCCCATAAAGTAGGTTGGTTGAACCGAACTGGGTTAACAATTCTTTATGTTATCTATTTTCTACACTGGTTTATTGATCTGGTATAAGATGTTATAACATTGTTTATGACATCAGGGAATTCTTTCAGCAAATCAACCCAGTATCCTTATGATCTTCTATCATGCTAGTGTTAAAACTGAAGATCATACTATCCTACTTTTGCAGTTTTATTGTAAGTATGAAGTGCGCCTAAGAATTAGGTTCTTAAAAATTTATCCGTTTTATTTGGTAATATGTGGATAAGTTTTCTGGTTTATGGTGAAGTTATGGAAAGCGTAAAAAGCAGAAAATAATTGACACCGCGATATATCCTGGTTCCCCTCACAGTCCGAGAGTACTCTAGTCCCCTTTCAAACACGAAAGAGATTTTACTAGTGTAAGCAACTTACAAAAGCCTATGCAATCTACAAGAACAATCCTCTTGTGTTTGACTAACAAATGATCAAGAGAACAATCCTCTCCTTGATCAAACCAAATGATTAAGAGAACAATCCTCTCTTTAATCAAGCAACCCTTGTCTCCAACAATCTTGAATGACAAGTCAACAATAAATATTTGTTTAAGTAAGAAAATATATGAATATTGTATATATCTATAAGAAAGATCTTCCCTTCCAAGCAAGCAATTATCAATGATAGTATAGTGCTTGTAACACAGTGGGAGAACTGACTTTTATTTTTGCAAACAAATGTTGCGGTGAACAAAAGTCGCCACTGACTTTTATTTTGTTCAATTAATAGGAAATGTATAAAATTACAGGAAAGACCTAAAAAAGAGTTTGAGTTCGGGGGGTAAGTTATGAAAAGGGAAGGTGTTAGCACCCTTTTCTTTCGTAGCTATCTACGGGCTCTTAATTTGCTTAGCTCGTTTTGTTTTGTTTGAAAAGCTTGAAAAAGCATAGTGTGTGTGTGTTTTGAAATAAAGTGCCAATAAGGCAAAGCTTCGTAATTATCCTTGTGTCAATTCTCAAGAATATTTATGAAGTGTTTTTGAAGTTTTGTTTGATTTGAACTTGTGGTGAAAAACATTTTTTGTTGAGCAAGCAAATTAAGAGCTACTTACCCTAACACTTAGTCTTTCCTATACTTTATACTTTTCTTTAAAGGATAAGACTAACCATACCATTTGTGGGTAGATGGTCCTATCTATTGGACGTATACGGGACATCGAAGGGTCATCAACGGTCGTTGAAGGCAACATGGTAGAGGTACCTTTAGCAAATTTGAAAGGACAAATAATCTCTTTTCGTAGGCAACAATTTGAGGGACAAGATCATGTATTCGTAGGCAACATCGAGGGTGAGGGACCATGATCTTTGATGATTTTTCAATTGAGAGACGTTTGCTATAGGTACCTCTATATTCAAGAGACACGACCATTATTCATAAGGCAACCAAGAGGGGCGTACCCTAGGGGTGAAAGTGTGTGCGAGTGAGTTAGATTCGAGTATTTTTATCTTGCATTAGGATCATTCTAAGATTGATTTTATATTTTGCCATGCAAACCCTAATTAGCATACATCTAAGCAGTTAAGTATTTGCGGAAATTAAAGTGCAGAAAGGTAAGAGTCCTACGCTATTACATCGTTTTGGGAGAGTTACATAAGTATAAAGAAAGCAGAGAATTTAAACCTAGACTATTACAAGGCTTCGGGATGGGGGTTTACACGTTTAAACGAATGGGGATAAAAAATTATTACAAAACCGAATGAAAATTAAGAGCGGAAATTAAACGGTCAAATGTAAAAGAATTAGTAACTTGCAAATGTCCATGAGAAACGTCCCAAACTTCAAGGTAGTACCTCACATAAATATAAAATGTTAGTACAGATAAAATGATACATGAATAATGATAAGATATAATCAAATGATGATGAAAATTAGCTAAAAATTAACTAAGAATATACTAAAAGAAAATTAAAATGACATATTTTTTTGTATATGAGAAAATAAACTATCCTATATTTTGGAGTTTTCAATATGTAAAAAAATAAATCTAATTATCTAACATGTTTTTATATTTTTATATTTAATCAATTAAAAATTTAAACAATAATTAAAATAAAACCACATGGGCTAATTATGAAAGAAAAAGGGGGTTCAGACTAGAAGTTGATGGTACATCAAAGTGGAAACGGATCTGGGCTCACATAATTTAACTAAGCCCAAGTAAGTCATTGAAAGAAAAAAAAACATAGCAAACAAATGGCCTCTTATTCTTTCTCACGCTTTCTGTATCTCTCTTTGTTAACCATGGCCAAACAAATTCTTCTCAAAATTACAAACAACAACACCTAATAATCTTCTGTGTGGTAATAAAATTGTATGTACAAGGCTAAAATTTAGAAAGAAAATAGGTATGAGAAAAAAATTGTTTTTAATTGACCTTTTATCGATTAATGATCTATTAATAAGAAAATAATTTTGAAAACAGATAGATACCATCAGACAATATTCATCACGTGGTTAAAAAACAGACAAATTAAAATTAAAAAAAAATTAAATGGGGGGTCTCATATAAAAATCATCGGCCCCAAAATAATTAAAAAAAACTTGGATTAAATAAAGTTCTAAAAAAAGTGTTTGAGTTGACAGTGTGAAATTAGTAGATGATTGTTAGAAAATTGTTAGTTAATTGTTAGTGAAAAATAGAGAGTGTGGAGTACTCTATTTATAGAGTGGAATTAGGTCAAGATCAATCCTAAATAAAGAAATGATTCAACCCAAAGACCCATGGACCTTCTTGATCCCTAAGATTAAGAACCTAGACACAGGTGTGTCTAGGTACATCCTAGTGCAAAAAAAGATAAAAAAAAGGTTTAAAAAAACATGGAAATGTACCAAGTGGGAATTGAACCCATGACCTTTTGCTTGCAAGCCTTATTTCCTAACCAACTAAGCTATGTTATTTATTTGAAATAAAAAGTCAATTGAAAGTGTATGAAGCATCGGCCAGCATTTTCTATTTATTTAAATATAAGCAATTTAAGAGTAAACTGCTATATTTTAAAATAGGATTTAAATCGAATATTTATAAAATTCAAGATGTCAATGTAAATGAACCTAAGATTTTATAAAAATCCAATTTTGAAAATAATTTTGAAAATTTTTGTCACTAAAAAGTGTGGGCAAATTTTGGGGTACAACAGTGCTCAATGTTTATGATCAATGATATGAATTTTTTCTGGACTTGTATGGAATACTAATGCTGAAAAAGTCAATATGAAAGTTTGAATATCAAAGAGCACTTGGTGTGAAATTTGAGAGAGCAAGTGTATATAATTGCAAATGGAAGAGGTAATTATGAAATCTGAAAGTGAGGGTATATATAATGCCTTAACACCCCTAGGAAATAGTAAGATTCAATGAAAAGGTGCAATGTTTGAGTGGAATAAAATCTGATTCGTATGCACTGAAAATGAATGAACAAATGCTACTGTTTCAGCCGTAACGGGTTACGAGAATGGCCGCAACCGGTTACGATGTACCGTTATAAAAGAAAATTTGAAAAACGCGTTTTCGTAACCAGTTACACCAAGAACCGTAACCTGTTACTCTGGGAGAAAAAGGAATTCCAGAAGCAAAAGGAAGTCTGGCTGCGTGACCGTAACCGGTTACGCATATAACCGTAACCGGTTACACTGAAGGAAAAAACAAAAATTTATTTCTTAAGGCTTCTACAATGATAAGATCTTTTAGGGAAAGGACTTAGAGACCTTATGAAATAATGTATGGATTTTGAGCACTATTTTATCATGATAATAACATGTTTATACCTTAACTCCAAATGTCTTCAAATGTTGTTTAAAGAAACTTAATGCTATATTGAGACGTGGATTGAATGCTCTTTGAATCTTTTTCTCATCTTTTCGTGATGCTTATGCATAAGTGTTGATATCATCAAAAGATGAAATTGAGGAAGCTTATCTTCACATTTTATAACATACCAGATGTCACGACATTATATATGACATCCGGGTTCTGTCATATCAGAATTTCACATCTTGTGCCTACATACCTCCTCGGTGCAATGGAGAAGTCAGAGCTAATGTAGTTCCACTTAAAAGGGAGATTTTTAAAAGGAATAAACACTTTATCATCATATGAAAGAATACTCAGCCATTGATCTTAAACATGAGAACAAATGTGAAATTCTGGTATCAGATATGTGATGTCGAATGAGATGTCACGACACAATACCTGAGTACTTTAACAATTATGAACAAGTTGATAGCAGGGACAATAATAGTGTAGAAAGTAAAGAACACAACAACATGTTTACCTAGTTCGGAACCAACCTTCCTACTCTGGGGGCTACCAAGCCAGGGACGATATCAATATTCGATAGTATCAATTCATAGACCCTACAGCCAACACACCCGTTGACGATCTACTCACTTAATCACTATCCTTCCTTTGACTTATACCTAAGACTCACCTAGGTATGAGGCCCTCCTCAAATCCCTTTAATCACAGAATCACTGTGACAGAATCCAAACAAAAACACACGAAAAAACACACAATTCTCAATGCTTAAAAGCTTATCAGAACGACACACTCTCCTTACTTAACAACTTCGGAGATTACACCAGCATTCAACACCTACAAATTTGTGAATGCACACATATGGAACTTACAACACAAATAAGGATTCCTATAACCCTAAAATACAAAATATTAGTTCCACCTAAAACTAGGTTAACATAAACCAGAGAATCCTTATTCCTTAAGCTGCACACAAAACAGGATTAGTAAATCTTTTAAATAGCAGAAGCAGTTAAAGCTCTCAAGCGTGGGCTTGGGCCATTCTTTAAAAAGGATATACTCCAATATTTTCGGAGTGCTAGAGAAGGATTATCCTGAGATTGAGAAAACAAACCACCTGAGACATAAAACCTTAAAATAGAAACTGACACGCACGCAGTTCAGTTCAAAAAAATGATGTTAAGACATCTGCTTCAACATCTCTTCGCAGATCATCCTAATAGATGTTTTACCAAAATTAATGCCAACACAGAACCAACAAACCCCCCCTTTGACAAATTTTGGCTAAAACAATATTAGTAGACAGTACACTAGCAGACAGTTACACCTCAAAATAGTTACACCTTAGAACACCAGATACTCCCCCTCAGCACAAAATACTCCCCCTCAACAACTAACTCAAAATCCAAAAAAAACTAAACTTTCTACTTTCCAATCTCTCCCCCTTTTTAACCCTAATATGCAAAATGTAAATAACACTAACAAAAGAGTTGGGATATAATACGAACAACCACAAATAAATACAGACCAGGCACATTGAGGTGCCAAAAGTTTTTAAGCAATCACAAAAAAAAACACTTTAATCTTCCTCATCAGAACTGGAACCAGATCCACTATCATCATCTTCATTAGCAGATTCATCTGAGGTATGACCCTCAACATCGTTATCAGATTCATGCGCAGTGGATGCTCCTTTAGATGCCTCATTTCCACCAGGCTATTCAAGACTCTTGATAAGTCGCTCAATGTCAAGCTTTCTTTTGGTACTGGTAGCAATGATCTCATCTAAGTCCTTGTAGGTCTCCTTCAGCGCCAGAATAGTGTCAGCTTTGGTTAACGGTTTCTTCTCAGCAGATGCCAAAATAAGATCTGCAACATGTTTACCTACAAACAGTTTTTCATGGAGAGACAAGGCAGAGTCTCTCTTACAAGCCACATAAGTGCTTAGCAAGATTCCAGGGTGCTGGTTGAGGGCAACACCACAAATTAACGAAGGAAATGCAATAGGAATCTTGGTAGCATTGGTTGCGGCATGTCTCACAGTGTGATAAAAATATAAGTTCCATAATCAAAGTCAGATTTGGTACCTACAACATAAAGAAACTTTCCCAACCCAACTGCTACTGTTGAAGTATGATTAGTGGGAACCCAATTAACAGCTCCAATCCTGTGCATTATAGCATACTTTACACTGAGTTGACCAGCAGATAGCTCTCCTCTCATAGGCCAAGTAGTCACTTGATTTGCAGTGATTTCCCTGCTGACTTGATTATTAGTCACCTCCAAGTCACTTTGTTAGAACAAGATTTGTTCTGATCAATATTCTTGTTTTGATGATAACATTATATATGAATTTTGTATAAGACAATGTGGTACTCTAATCCTTTGCATTTTCCATTTCAGAAAATATAAAAAGAGTATGCACAATTCAACGCTAAGAAATGTAGCAACCTGCCCTAAAAATTAAGCTTTTAGAGTCGCCACCTATTCTGAAGGGCGAATAGGAAACCCTACGCAGTTAAGAGATTCGGGGTAAGTTATTATAATTAGGTCGAGGGAAGGTGTTAGGCACCCTCAACCCTTTCCTAAGGTTTGTATCTAAGGTTAAGGTTTTATGGCTGAAATTTAGAGGTTTAATAGCTAAGAAAATGAATAGGGGAAAAGTGAGATTTTGGGGAAGGGGACTCGCCTTGGTTATCCAAGTGCCTACGTATCTCCTTAGGGAGAATCAGAGTCAACGTAGTTCGGGCACATGGTTGTACGCCTTAGAATTGATTATGGAGGTGTTTGAAGGCTTTTTGAATGGCCTATCGTAGTTTTAGAAATTGTGATTTGAAAGGCATTTTGAGTTGCCTGATTGAGAAGGATGAAAATCCGTAGTATCGTGGTTTAGTGTGTTTTGACCGTTTGTTTGGGCGTACAACCCAGATTTGATATGTCACCGTTAGATGCGATGATCAACAGATTTGATCAGTATAGCTAACGGATTAATGAGGCATTGTTGGTTACTCAGATCGATAGATTCGATCGTCGCGGGCAGCAAATTAAATGTATTTTAAATTATATATTTTTATCTCTCGTCTAATGCGACTAATAGCTTTAGTCGGGTCGAGGAGAGAATTAATTAAGGGTTAATGGGATTGGGCGAACCCTAAAGTATTGGTGAACCTTTTTAGGGCTTTTTCTAAGATTTAATAATTAAAAATTAATTAAATCAATTAAGTCGACTAATCGACATAATCGAATAATCGGAAAAAAAATCCTAAATCCTAATTTAATTTCCTAATCCTAATTATATTCTAATCTTAATTAAATAAATTATTGAATTAAACCTAATTAAAATATCAATTTAATCTAATAATAATAATTAAGTAAATTAATAAATATATAGAAACCTGGATAGAAATCCTGTGTGGCATGCTCTTGTAGTCCCATGGTAAGGATGCAGCTGTTGTACGTTAGATTTGAGTCGTAGGAGATCTTATGGTGATAACTGAGTGTGTATGGTGTGCATGAGAGGTCTGGATGCGCTGAATCATATAGAAATTAACATATTAAAAACAAAATCTCCACCAGGAATCGAACCCTGGTTTTAAAGGATGCAGCGCGTTTCCCATGGCCAAGTGAGCTACATTGGTTAGTTGTACATAAAATCAAATGAAATAAACAAATAAAAAAACGCAACCCAAGTGGCAAATTCCACGCAAGTCAAACTGTGGGTCCCAGTAGCCTTTAGTGTGGCCACTCACGAAGGAGGTAAGTGGAGAGACCTTTTGACCGCCCAGTATGTGTAGGCCACGCGTATCAAGAGAGATGAAGGAGTTGACCAGCCTATGCTTGTGCTCCACGCGTGTGGTCCAGAATTCCCAAGTACTATTCATCATCACTAACCTCCAGATCTGTGGAATTTCTTGCGAATGTACTTGCGATTTTTCCTGCGGATTTTTCCGCAGGTAATTAACCAGCCCATGCAATAATTTGATACCTGCAGAAACACGAGCAAACACGAAAAGATACAACCCAGATCTTCATAAAATTATCCCCTGATCGAGAATATTCCCTTGGTTTGGTCTAAAAGCACCGGCAAGCATGAACACGAAGGAAGAGAGAACTCTTGCCCTAACAATGGCATAATGACGAACCTGCATCAAACCTTATAAACAAACGTTCTAAAACGTCCCAAGCATCAGAGTAAACGATAACAGGTGCTCATAAATTATTTACATGGTGTAAAACGAAAGCTTGAAATTCAAGAAAAGCTCACCAAACGGTATACCTCGTGCCAATGATTCTGGGTACAATTTTGCTTTCCTAAAGGCTTGTATCAACTGCTGGAAGGTTTAAGGGGACGAATCAGTGGCTAGTTTGGCTCGACAACGTCTGGAAACTCCTTTTGCAAATTTGCCCTAACCTTGAAAATTTTACGCTATTGGAACCTTGCCTCTTTGTCAATTTTTCGTCCTCCCTCTCTTTTTCCATTATTTTAGAATATATATCATCTCATTAGGGTTCCTTCTTTGGAAAATAATCAAACCATTATTAACATGGAAATTGGAAGAAGATTTTGTATAAAATCTTTCTAAATGTGAACACCATGCTATTCCATGCATATTTTTCATTTAATCTTGGCCCTTGGATTATATTTGTATTTGATTTGAATTAATAAAAAAAGAAACATCATCATATAATTTTTAGGACTTCATTTGATTTTTTTTATTTGAAATTAAATGAATAAAATCAAATAAAAATAAAATAATATCACAAGAATAATTATATGGGACCAATGGACCTCCCTTGGGCTTATTACCACATGAACAATTCAAAATTATAGGCCCAATACTTAGAAATTGGATTTTGTTCACTTAGGGTTTCAAGCGAATTTCCAATTTTGCCCAACTTGTGCAAGCCGTAACTTCTTCAATTTTTATCCCATGGACATGATCTAGGACTTTCTGGAAAGCTCAAAGAGTCCTCTAAATGACCTTTTTGGTTTCACCTCAATTGAAGCTTCCATGCTCAAGTTATGAGCTTTGACCTAAAAGGTGTTTTTCGTTGACCTTCAAAAGGACCTGTAATGTTTTTGTCCATATCTCCCAAATGGTGCATTTCTTGATTTTGAGCCCAACATCAAAGTTGTAGAGAAGGAAATTTCCTTGAGAATAGGATTTGGTTGGACAATTTCTGACAAACCATGTGAGAGTTATGACCAGTCAAAGTTGAGTAGACTTTTTAGTTAAAAAACCCTGATTTGAACCTTTGATTAGGAGAGAGTGACTCGAGTTTAACCATTGAGCCTTGAACCCTTGAAGATGAAATAAGACGGGCAAATTTTAGGGTATGATAAGAAGCACTGACTAAAAAGGTTCAGGATGGCTGCATCAGAACATTCTCTAGCAAGACATCAAAAGATGGTCAACCAGAATCAGAACATGAACTATGAAGCATCAGAAGAACATGAAGTCAGAAGCACTGAAGTTCTTATGGTATCCACTCAAGCTCTTCAAAGTCAGAAGACAAGAAGATGCTCTGCACCAAGCTGTTGACTCTGATATTCAAACATTGTTATTCACAAACATGAGTCCAAAAGCAAGTACAAGATGACAGGCTATTAAGTCTAATCTCTGAATGACAAAAGGAACGTTAGAAGCTACAAAAGGCAAAGTCAGTAAAAGCAGCAAAAGCATGGCTCGAGGTAGTTGACAAAAGTGTGAAACATTAAATGCAAAGCTGTACTATTCACGCAATGCATTAAATGCAACCCAACGGTCATCTTCTCAAACGCCTATAAATATGGAAGTTCTGATCAGAAGCACAAAACTAACTCTTGCGCAAAATACCAAAACGCTGTCAAAATCAAAGCTCACGAACTTCATCTTCAACCTCACAAACTCTTGTAATATTTAGTGAGTGTTAAGCTTAGAACTTAAGAGAAATATCACTGTTGTGATTATAGCTTTATAAGAAGCAATTCATACTCTTGTAAACATTATTTTACATTGATTGTAAAAGGTTCCTAGAGTGATCAGTTAGATCAGTAGACTCTAGAAGACTTAGAGGTTTTCTAAGTGGTGATTTCCTAGAGTGATCAAGTTGTGATCTGTATACTCTAGAAGACTTAGAGGGTATCTAAGTGGATAACCATTGTAATCAGTTTGATTAGTGGATTAAATCCTCAGTTGAGGTAAATCACTCTAAGGGGGTGGACTGGAGTAGTTTCGTTAACAACGAACCAGGATAAAAATAATTGTGTTCGTTGTTTTTATCTTACAAGTTTTTAAAGTCACACTTATTCAAACGCCCCCTCTTTCTAACTGTTTTTCTATCCTTCAATTGGCATCAGAGCACCGGTTCTAGGTACAAGCACTTAACCGTGTTACAAGCTCTTGATGAGTTCTTCATCAGATGATAGATTGATAACATTAACTGGAGGACCGACCTTCTCATTATACACATAACTCTGATTGGGAGGATTGGATTCCCTAGCAGATTATGTCTCTATGTTACCTTCTCCTCAAACTCCGGTAGAATTCAGCACAGAATCAGCAAATATGTGCAAATTGTTATCAGAATAATTACTTTTAGAAGAGTCGATTGGTTGCTCTTCTCAATTAACATTGGTGGAAGGAATAATTTGCGCGAGAGGTCGAGAAATCCCAGCCACAGGAATATCTTCACTCAGAACCTAGTGACTAGACGCCTAATCACCATGTAATACGGTGAACTGACTTTTTTATCGAAATGTCGCGGTTAGCAAGAGTCGCCACCGACTTTTATTTTATCCAATTGGAAAGGCAAAAAGAACAGGAAAGACCTTTGAAAGATTTTGAGTTCGGGGGGTAGGTTATACAAAGGGAAGGTGTAAGGCACCCTTTGCATCCATGGTTATCCATGGGCTCTTAATTTCTTAGCTCACTTGTTTGTTTGAATTGTTTGAAAAGTGTCGTGTGTGAGTAGTAAAAGATTTCCTTAAGGACTTTAGCTTGTAAATAAGCGTAGCCTTGTTTTGAAATTGCTTTGAAAGGAGGTGTGAAAAATATTTTGAATTTGTTTGAATTGAGCAAGCATTTAAGAACTACCTACCCTAAGTTTGTCTTTCTTGTTCTTTAAGTCTTTCGTTTGAAAGGGTCTATCCATACCATGAGAGGGCAGGAAGTCTTTCAATTGGATGTGCGGGTCATCGAAGGGTCATCGAGAATTATCGTTCGCCATAAGACTGTCCCTTGCCATAAAGAGGGCAGGTAGTCTCGAGGAAGGATATAATAGTCATTAGGCAACAGTAAGGATACCTTAGCAATCGAAGGGACTATCACCATTTAATCGAGGGACGGGATCATATTTATCGTAGGCAACTCGAAGGGACTATGATCTTTTATCGGAGGGACGTGGTGATTTTGAATCGAAGGCAACAGGTGCTAAGGTATCCCTACATCCGAGGGACTTGACTATTTGATCGAGAAGGCAGCATAAGAGATGTTACCTTAGAGGTGGGTGTGTGTAGCAATCATGTGAGTTAGATTCGAGTATTTATCTTGAGTTAGTGAGCTATCGTTCAGTTAATTAATCTTGTCACTCCCTATGTTACTAACCACGCAGTTAATATATTTACAGAAATTAAAGGCATGAATTAAAAGTTTTTACAATAAACACCTGTGAGCAGCAGAAAATAAAAGGCAGAAAATAAATCCTAATTAAGCTATTACATCCCGTGAACAGTTACATAATATGGCGAAAACTTGCGAGGCAACCAAAAGAAATAATTAAGTAAATAATATCCATGGCAGAACATCACAACAATAATAATAAAATAAAGGCGAGATTAATAATAGGGTAAAGAATGATAACAATAACAACAAATAAAAGGCAAATAATAAAAAATGAAATTTAATTAAAATTAAAGGCATGCGACAATCAATGGAGTATGGGATGAGAAGAGAATGCGCGTTTGAAGAAATTCAATTTGATTACTAAAGGCAAACCTAAACCTTAAGGGTTAATGGCTAAAAAAATCCTAATGGGTAAAATAAATCTACAGTTAATAGACAACACCTACCTCTTGAATTATTACCACTTTTGGATTAAGGTTAACCCTAATTGAATCTATAAACCTGAATTAGCTAGCTAATTATTTAATCTTAAATTAGATCCTAATTACTAAGTCAATTAATTAAGTGGAAACTAATATTAAAAAAAACTAATTATTAAATTTTACTAATTAATTAAAATGTCAACCCTAATTAACTAAATAAAAAAAACTAAACCTAATTATTAAAATTAGCTAATCCTAAGTAATATTAAATTTAATTATGGTTGGTGATTAATTGATTTATTCTAAACAACAAAAACAAAATAAAATAAAATAAAACAACAAACAGCAAAAGAAGGAAAGAAAAACTGGAAAAACCTGGCGCCGATTGTATGTTGCGTTCCTTTGAGGGTGTACTATGTACATCACGTTCTTGGGCCGTTGGATAGCCATCGGGTTGAATCTAGTGGCTGAGAGTTGAAGGTGCAGCATAAACACATGGCGTGCGTGCGCACTAGATCTCTGAACTTGTTAATCGATAAAAAATCTATGGACACCAGGGATCGAACTGATGCCATGAAGGTGATCCATCTCCCACTCTTGCCAAGCGTGCTGGAAACATTAGTTGTAAATAAACCAGAATTAATAGTTAATATATAAAACGAGATTTAATAGTGGAAAGACAGAAGACTTAGCTGGGCCCCATGTGAGTATGACTGGCGAATGGGAGAAGAGAGAGGGAACCTTGAAGCGCTGACTGGCTATTCAAGACTCAACACGCGTGGGGAGAGAGAAAAGAAGTGTTGACCGACCAATTGCAAGCACCGGCTGGGCCACGCACGCAGGCAACTACTATTCATCATCCTCTTCAATGTTTCCTGCGGATTTGCTTATGGATTCATCTGCGGGTTTACCTGCGGAAAAAGCTTCGAATCTGCAAGAACTCAAAACTCAAAGAAAACAACTTTAGCCGTACTAAGTGAGTGCCCAGATCCCCTAAATCGATGGCTGGGAATTTAATGACGTGGTTAGTTTTGCTTAAAAATGCATGGGATCAAGAGAACGAAGCCGAAGCTTTCCTTTGCCCTAGCCATGGCTTCACGAGTTGAAGGCCTCAAAGCTCATCACCAATGATCCAGACCTTCCTTATATGACGTCAGGAGCTTAAACAAGGGGTTAGTTTACATCGAAGCTAATTATAACGTGATATATGGAAATTCAAGAGAGATATGAATATCAAGAAATCAACATGAATATTATGGGCGTTATGAGAGCTTAAGAGTAATGCAACCTTACCTTATTCTACCTTGGGAACGATTTGAGACAAATATTTGGCCCTGAAAGTGTTTGAATCAAGAGCACCAAAATTCCGACTTTCTTTAATATTTTGTATCTTGAAACCCTAGCCCTTGCTCTTGTTTTCTCGTCCCCTTGCCATTTAGTAGGTTTGTGTATTTATAGATGAGTGGATTAGGGCAACAAACTCAAACCAAATCCCCTTCCATCAATAATTGGAAAATTGATTGTAATATGTTATGAAAACCTTCCAATTTTGTCTTAATCTTAATCTTCTCTCATTAATCTCAATTAGCACGAATTTGTATCAAATATTCAGCCCTTGGATGATTGGGAATGATTGGAAATCAAAGCAATAAAATATTTCATTAGTTTCATTATGTTATATAATTAATTTATGATTAAAAATGATAAAAAATCATAAAATAATTAATAAAATAATAAAAATAACAAGGCTCTTGTTTTGGAGCGTGCATGGGCTTTAGATAAAGATTGGATAAAAAGAAAATAGGCTCATTTGGAAATATTTGGAGTTTTGGACCTTTTCTTCTTTATACATGCCCTTGAAAATAGGTGAACTTGTACACCTTGTCATTTCCTCATATCTCAATATTTTTTCAAGCTTGTGGATTTTTTGGAAACCTTAGAGAGTCCTCTAACCAATGCCTTTGGTCTCATATCAAAATGATTTTCCATGCTCCTTGTGTGTCCTTTTGAAAAAAGTGACTTTTTGTTGACTTTTGAAAAGGACCTATAATGTTTTGATCCATATCTCTCAAATGAAGCATTTTTATGTGAGAGACAAAATTTTAGAGAATTCAATTTCCTTCAAATTGAGATTTGGATGGAAAATTTCTGATGTTCCATGTGGAAGTTATGGCCGGTCAAAATTCAGTTGACTTTCTCCTATGAAAACCCTAATTTAGAAACTTTAGGTTTTGTTGATTTCTGAACTTTTCTTGATGAATCATGATCAATACTTGATCAAATGATGAATGATACTTCATAATATGGATGTTGACCAAAAATAAGAAGTTTTGACTGTGGTTTGACTACAGTTGACTTTTAGGTCAAATTAGTCGACTGTTGACTTTTGAGCAACTGTGTGACCAACTCTTTGAATTGAGACCTGAAATTTGTTATGGAGATAGTTTGGAACATCATTGACCATATGAGGTGCCTTGGAGTCTTTTGATCCATTGATTTTTCTCAGAACAACAAAACCCTAGTTTCTTGCCTTTGTTTAGGAGGGATGTCTTTGAGCTTCGTGCCTTGACTTGAGTTTGAACGAGAGAAACAGTATGGGCAAATTTTGGGGTATGACAGCTGCCCCTGTTCAATTTTCTTATATCTGAAGATGTAGACTGGTATGTGTGCCTGTCGGAATCTGAAGGTAGAAGAGGATTGAACACTAGAATACCCAAGAATTTGCCCTAGCTGATGTAGGGACTTTTGTCGGAGATGGGCTTGAAGATGCCATCCAGGTGTATGATGGGGATGGGCTTAAAGATTCCATCCAGTAAATCATGCATTAGATTATGTTTGGAGTGTTTGAGAAGTAGTTGTTTGAGTGTTGATCGTGTCATTACCGTTCGTAGTAGACGAATTAGATCTTTGAAAGATGATCGTGTCTACACCATTCGTGATGATAGAATTAGATCTCTTGTCGTGTCAGCACCGTTCATAGTAGCTGAATTAGACTTTAGAAACAGTTGATCGTGTCCACACCGTTCATGATGATGAAATTAGATCCTTAAAGGTTGATTGTTTAAGGAACCGTCTGAGGTATCGACTTAAATCTGAAGGTAGATTGTTTAAGGAACCGTCCGAGGTATCGACTTAAATCTGAGGGTAGATCGTTAAGGAACCGTCCGAGGTATCGACTTAAATCTGAGGGTAGATCGTTAAGGAACCGTCCAAGGTATCGACTTAGATCCAAAGATAGATCATTAAGGAACCGTCCAAGGTATCGACTTAAATCCAAAGGTAGATCATTAAGGAACCGTCCAAGGTATCGACTTAGATCCAAAGGTAGATCATTAAGGAACCGTCCAAGGTATCGACTTAGATCCGAAGGTAGATCATTAAGGAACCGTCCAAGGTATTGACTTAGATCCGAAGGTAGATCATTAAGGAACCGTCCAAGGTATCGACTTAGATCCGAAGGTAGATCATTAAGGAACCGTCAAAGGTATCGACTTAGATCCGAAGGTAGATCATTAAGGAACCGTCAAAGGTATCGACTTAGATCCAAAGGTAGATCATTAAGGAACCGTCCAAGGTATCGACTTAGATCCGAAGGTAGATCATTAAGGAACCGTCCAAGGTATCGACTTAGATCCGATGGTAGATCATTAAGGAACCGTCAAAGGTATCGACTTAGATCCGAAGGTAGATCATTAAGGAACCGTCAAAGGTATCGACTTAGATCCGAAGGTAGATCATTAAGGAACCGTCAAAGGTATCGACTTAGATCTGAAAGGTTTTGAAGTTGTTTATTTGACTGCAGCTGTAACCTGAAAAAAAAGCAGAGTTAGTTTTTCATGCCATGTCATGATGCATGTAATGTGTTTATGTGACGGGATTCTCAAAAATAAATGAGAACCTTGCATGTTATGTACGCATTTTTCGCGATGCATTATGTATTATGTATGAACATGTATGCAATTGTATGAATATGTTTATGATTTATGACGTATGACTATGATTTATGCTATTTGACAAATCTTGATTGAGAAGGTGGATCTCCATGTCATTGTAATTTTGATGTTTGATCTTATCTTGAGGATGCTCAGTTGGGGATTTATGATTTCTGCACGGGGATGATCAGTAGCTTGATGTACCCTGATTGGGGATTAGAGATATTAATACACCATGTTGGATAAGAGCAAAGTTTTGGAGAACCGGTAGTGTTGAAGATGTAAACTCTGTAGGGGAGTCATGTCTTTGTCGGGACGAGTATGTTTGAGGATATCTTCTTGAGAATTGCTCTGTGGGGATATGATCTTGTGAAATCGGAGCCGTGGGAAGGCATGGATGCCTTGAACATTGCCCCCAGTATTATAGTAACTACCATTCCTGGATTTGATTAGGACACACCGCTGAGTGTTGGTCAAGATGTCAAACTGGACTAGCATAGATTTGCCCCTGTTAGTGGGAACTTTTGAAAAGATTCGCCTCGCGAGGACTTTATGAGATGCACGCTATATGCGACATGCCCCTAGTAATCATAGGCCAAAGACAATATCCCATGTTGGTTGGGAAGTAGCTTCAGATCTACTTGGATGCATGCCCCTGATTGTTTTTGACATCCTTGAGAGATTTCTCGGAATATCGACTTGATTGCCCCAGATTGATCGGGAAATAGTTTGAAATCCACTTGGGATGTGTGCCTTTGATTGTTTGGAATTTGAGAGATTCTTGGAATCTTGACTTGATTGCCCCAGATTGATTGGGCGAAACGCGTCGTGCCTCTTGTCTACGTAGGAGACATTGCTTCTGAAGTGATTTTGTCTGTCGGGATAACTCTCGGTTATTAGTTGTACCATGTGCAAATTCTTTCTGATGCTAACATTTGAAATTATGTAGCAGAATATGTTTAATAATGGGTTCATGAGATGCAGTGCATATGTCTGTCTTGAGTTTTGTAAAAAAAACATTAAAATAGGAGATGTAAAAGCGTGATGTCTATAAAACGTGATTTTTGTAAAAACAAGATATCAACTTAGCATTTATGGTAAACCTTAAGGAGTTAGGATACCTTTTTTGATGACAGTATGCTTTCGAACTAACCACGCTTCAGTTAGGACTTTCAAGGGTTGTAACGTGGCTTGGTTCACGGTTTAAGAAACAAAGTATAATGGCTCAAAATTTGATTGTACCCACCCCTCTTCGTGATGATCTTCAGTCCTAAGCTTAGTTAATTCAACTTATGCATTCAGGTTCCAAGAGACTTTTGGGTTTGCACCTTTGATAATGATGATGGTTCACAAGCAAAGAGGACTTTTGAGATGGCAGTCACTTCTTCCTTTTGGTAGTCACAACATTGTGTTGTTCAGGAATTTATTGACTTCTCTTTTTTTTTTTTCATCTTTTTGATATCCCTAACTTTTGCCTGAACTGTCTATTTTGAGCTTACAGTCAGCGAGATGCCTTGATTTTTGCCTAAGTCTTCTTTTTGATTTTTTTGACTTAGCAGGCTTTTCTTTGTATGTATGTTTTCATCTTTTTTTTTTTTGAAATATATTGACTGCCTTACTTAATGATTGATGAACCATCATTGGCCTTTGACTGACATCTCCAACACTTCTTTGATGTGTGCGGATGAACGCTTGTGATTGAAACCTTTGTTGAAAGGTGTACTGAATGATTCTCTTAAAATAGAATGCACAGCCAAATTAGCTGAGAACTACCCTGCCCCAGGTTATGATCAAGGGTTTTAATTAATACAAGAAAGAAACTTCTACTTCTTAGGCTCAAAGGGGTTGACGAGGGATTAACATCCTTATATCTCCGCTGTTTAGGAATTGAAACAATGCCTGTACATCGTCAGCATAGTTCGTTCAAAAGCATACTGTATGTGGTTGCGGTATCATTTTCGTCATCCTCCCTTCAAAGGCTTACAGCTTAGCAGAAGTTTGAATATCACAAAACACATGCAAAGTAAAGACATAATTTGAAATGAGTGATAGCGAAATAATTAATTCAAGACAAGCATATGCAATGCACTGATGATGATTATTAAAACAAGATAATGTCTATCATAAGTCGAATGTTTAAACAAACAGGAAAGAAATTGCAAATGAAAGTAGATCTAATGATCCAAAGTTCGTCCGTCTAGACGTCAGTCAGTCTTGTCATGACTAGGCATAGAAGTAGTGATCCTCCCAGGAGTTTTCAGGAGGGTTGATCTTGATTTCCCCGTCATCGATCAGATCTCGATTCTTATTCGTCAATGTTCAGCAACTATTTGTGTAATGTCCATGACTGTTGGAATGGTACGCACACCTCGCATTGAGTTTATAGCCAGGAGCGGAGGTGTTAGAATTCTTAGGAGCACCCCTCAGAGTAATCAATCTGATCTTCAACAGATGTTGTAATGCTTGAGCCGACGATATATTGATTTTGGTGAATTGACACTTCGGTGCATCTGGCTTGCGTCGTTGTTGTGGAACTGGTGTAGAGATTCAGAGTATCCGGGGTTCGAGCTTCCGGAATGTGTATCTGATAGGAATGTTTCAGAATGTCCGGGGTTCGAGCTTCCGGAATGTATATCTGATTGGAATGTTTCAGAAGTCTGGGGGTCAAGCTTCCAGAATGTTCATCTGATTGGAACTTTCAGAATGTCCGGGGTTCGAGCTTCCGAAATGTATATCTGATTGGAATGTTTCAGAAGTCTGGGGGTCAAGCTTCCAGAATGTTCATCTGATTGGAACTTTCAGAATGTCCGGGGTTCGAGCTTCCGGAATGTATATCTGATTGGAATGTTTCAGAAGTCTGGGGGTCAAGCTTCCAGAATGTTCATCTGATTAGGATTGATTTGTTGATGGTATTTGTCTGACTAGTTGGTCGACCTGAAAGGAAAAGTTAGTTTTATGTGATGTTTATGAATGCAATCTTTTCAAGGATCTTCAGGAATTTAGTTAGCAACATTAGAAAATGGTTTGGTTGCGTCTTTGTCTGAAGAATTCTGACTTTTGTCTTTTAATGTCTTTCTTTGAGAATCAAGCTCACCATATCCAGTGGGTCATAGCCTCTGATTCGGGATGCCTCTGAATTTGAGGATACATGGCTAGAGAAAAATAAATCCTCTTGCCCCTCGATAGGTATTGTATCTTTGAATTGGAAGGCATACGGCCAAAGGAAAATATATCCCTTTGCCCCTTGAGAGGTACGGTGTCTTTGAACTGGGAGACATTTGGCCAGAGGAAAATAAATCCTCTTGCCCCTTGATGAGAATTTAGTCCTTTGATAAGGGCATCTGAAATTGTGCGCCCTAATTTCCTAAGATCCTTGAAAGGGTTAGTTAACATGTGATGTTATGATGTTATGATGTCATGCAGATGCAATGCATTAAGTAAAGCATAAGGTCATAAGGACGAGATGTCCTACAGGAAAATCCTGCAAGGAAATAAAAGGTTAAAGCATAAGGTAATGAGGACGAAATGTCCTACAAGCAAATCCTGCAAGGAAATAGAAAGTTAAAGCATAAGGTAATGAGGACGAAATGTCCTACGAGCAAATCCTGCAAGGAAATAGAAAGGTTAGATAACAAACAGGTCACACAAGAGTCCGTAAGTTTAAAGGTTTGCATGAAGTATGACCAGGTAACTACCCTTCCCCAAAGGTACTTCTAAGGATAAGGATGATATCAGCAACGGGTTCTATCGAGTTACCCAGAATTGTCAGCCCTCCTAAAGCACCCTCGAACATGATACATACATACCATGCAATGATACTTTGAGAAAGAACCTATCTGAGTTGTAGTATCGGGTAGCGACTATGCTCTCAACATACATCAAGAGTAGTCCCCCCACTACGTTCCTAAAGGCCAAGATGGGTTAAAGGTGACTAAAGGTCCTTAAGCTCCGACTCACCTACAGATATCCACACGAACCTCTCTCATGCAAAAGAGGCATGCGAACACCCATAGAGGCCTAACTTAAGCGTGAACTCTCATATTGACCAATCCCAAGCATACACAAGGGAGGTCGCCATGACTATGCCACTCCTATCTTAAGGTGCACTCGAATCCGGGTATAGGATTCATCTTCCATTCAATACCCAAAACAACCTTGAAAAGTAAAGCAAGCAAAGCAAACATTAAGTGATCCTAAACTTTAAGGTAACCCCTCTTTTAATCGAAAGCATCCCCAACAGAGTCGCCAGTTCTGTAATACGGTGAACTGGCTTTTTTATCGAAATGTCGCGGTTAGCAAGAGTCGCCACCGACTTTTATTTTATCCAATTGGAAAGGCAAAAAGAACAGGAAAGACCTTTGAAAGATTTTGAGTTCGGGGGGTAGGTTATACAAAGGGAAGGTGTAAGGCACCCTTTGCATCCATGGTTATCCATGGGCTCTTAATTTCTTAGCTCACTTGTTTGTTTGAATTGTTTGAAAAGTGAAGTGTGTGAGTAGTAAAAGATTTCGTTAAGGACTTTAGCTTGTAAATAAGCGTAGCCTTGTTTTGAAATTGCTTTGAAAGGAGGTGTGAAAAGTATTTTGAATTTGTTTGAATTGAGCAAGCAATTAAGAACTACCTACCCTAAGTTTGTCTTTCTTGTTCTTTAAGTCTTTCGTTTGAAAGGGTCTATCCATACCATGAGAGGGCAGGAAGTCTTTCAATTGGATGTGCGGGTCATCGAAGGGTCATCGAGAATTATCGTTCGCCATAAGACTGTCCCTTGCCATAAAGAGGGCAGGTAGTCTCGGGGAAGGATATAATAGTCATTAGGCAACAGTAAGGATACTGATCGGTCACCATTTCTACCTAATTTCTATCATGGATTTGGTCTAAATTTGTTGATTCGGTAACACTTTGATCAATGTTTTATTGTTTTTGTTTAAGTATTTCATGTTTGATTGTTTTTATGTTTACTTTGCATTATGTTTTAATTTAAGTTATTTAGATGCTTTTTATGCCGTTTGGTTAGTTGTGTACGAATTTCAGGTTTGAACAAGTCATCTTAAGTGTCTAAGCAACTAAGAAGGAAGGAGAGGCAAGAGAAAGATGAAAATTCAAGGTTCTGGGGTCTAACACGGCCGCCCGTGCTTCCACGCACGGCCCGTGTCAGGAGAATGGCACTCTGCATACAAAATCCAGGGACCACGCACGGCCGCCCGTGCTTCCACGCACGGCCCGTGACAGGATGCTGGGAGCAAAAATAAAAATAAAGAGCAGCACAGGCGCCCGTGCGTCCAAGCACGGCCAGTGCTGCTGTGAGCGTGAAAACTTCCAATTTTAGGGTTTTTTCACTAAATCTCCACCTTGAGGGTACTTTAGACATTTCATTTGCCTGAGATTTGTACCTAGACTATTTAGTTGAGTTTGAGAGAATTATTTTGGGACTTTTGAATCATACGATAGAAAATCACAGAAGAGAGAAGATAGCTTCATCAAGGGTTTCGGAGACGGAGAGATTCAACGGTGGACACCATTGAAGATCAAAGTTCCCAATTATCTTTGTAATGTCTAAATTCTTTACTTTGTCTTTCTTGAATATTATGAGAGGCTAAACCCCCCAATGCTAGGGGGGTGGTCCTGATTTGGTTTTTGTAATAACGATGAATTTGTGATTTCGTCAATACATTGGTTTATATTATTCAATTAAATTATGCAATGTTCTTCTTGTTTTCTTTATCGGTCAAATAAGGATTAATCTATGGCTAACAAATACAGGACTGTAGTTGTTAGGGTTTTTGCATAATTTGATTATAGTAGATATCACCTAGGACTAGGGATACCCTATAATTACCACATAATCTTGATTATATAAAAGCTTGGTTTCAATTTAGGTTCCTAAGGACTTAGGATTTAGGTTGGAAGACCAAAGGTTTCCTCACTAAGGACTTAGGAGGAAGCACCCTAAAGATGTAGTAACTAAATGTTATGAACTTGTTGAAGAGATCTTAATTCTGAAAGTGTTACATGCCAAATCAACCACTCACCCTAGCATCTCATATATTTGATAATAAAACTCACTTTATTTTTCTCATTATTTTTCTTTGCAAGGATTAAATTTCCCAAAACCAAAACATTAGTTTTTGTTCAATTGAATTATATTTTACGAATCTGTATTTCCTACGCAGCCCTTGAGATCGACATTTGGGGAATTTCCCCTATTATTACTACAGAGGCAAAAATAGTACACTTGCTATTTTTCCGATCAAGTTTTTGGCGCCGTCGCCGGGGACTGCCAAAATACAGATTTTTAACTTAAGTTCAATTGAAATTTTGTTGCTCTGCGACTAAAATTTTATTTTCTACATTTTTAATTTTTTTGTATTATTCTAATAATTGTCTAATCTGTTTATGCGAGGTAAGGCCTCAGCTGAATTTCTTTTTGACGCAGAAATTGAAAGAACCTTGCACGCAAGGCGCAGACAAGCTCGTCGAGAAAAACTGGAATCTGAAGAAGAGATTATTTCAGTTCATTCTGGTTCAGATTCTGAAAGTGAAGAAGAAGTTATGGGCGAGAATCCACCGCCACCTGAGAGGCTTCTCGGAGACTATGGTGCTACGAACACACCGGGTGGTAGACTAACAATTGTCAACCAACCGGTAAATGCGGCAAATTTTCAACTGCATCCGAGTACAATAAATCAGCTGGAACGAAAACCTTTCACCGGAAAGGTTAATGAAGATGCAAACAAGCACCTACAGAGATTTCTGACCATGAGTACAACTCTAAAAATTGAAGGGCATACAGAAGAGGCAAAGAAGCTGAGAATGTTCCCGTTCACATTAGCCGAGGAAGCAGAAGAGTGGTTCTATTCTCTTCCAGCAGGTAGTATCACATCATGGGAAGAGATGGAGAAGGCTTTCTTGAATGAGTATTTTCCCGCATCTGTATTTATAAGGAAGAGGTATGATATCTTGAACTTCAAGCAGAAAGAGGGTGAACCCTTAGGAGATGCCTACAAAAGATTCAAAAGAATTCTAGTAGCATGTCCCACTCATAATATGGACAAGACTGAACAAATGCAAGTATTTGTCAATGGGCTCAGAATGAAAACAAAGCAGTTGATTGATACAGCAGCTGGAGGCTCAACAAATTTCACAACAGCCTCCGGCATCATCAAAATCATTGAAGCAATAGCTGCAAATGAACATTTGGAGTTGTATGACAGGTGTGCTAGCAAACCGGAGGGAATCATTGACCTTAAATTGGAAACTTCAAAAATCCGGGTTGAAGATGCTATAGCTGCAGAAGTTGAAAAGAGACTGAAGGCTATGAACATAGGTACACAACAGGTGGCTCAAGTTCAACAAGCTCAACCTGTAAGTTGTGAAATTTGCCAAGGTCCTCACCAAACTGTATACTGTGTTGCTACGCCCAAGCAGATTGAAGAAATCAAATTCCTAAGACAAAACAATCCGTATTCTAACACCTATAATCCAGGGTGGAAGAATCATCCCAACTTTGCTTGGAAAGATCAACAACAAAATCCTTAGAAGGCAGAGTGGGAAGTAGCTATTGAGAGACTGGTTGGACAATGCTCTCAGTTTCAAGAAGAAACCAGAAACAACCAAAGGAACACCACAGCTTCGATCAAAAATCTAGAAGTTCAAGTGGGTCAAATAGCACAACATCTCACTCTACAGGCACAAGGTAGCTTTCCGAGTGCAACTGTGAAAAATCCGAAAGATCAAGAGAAGATTAATGCTGTTACTACAAGAAGTAAGAAAGTGGCAGAATCGGAAAAAGAAAAAGAGGAAATAGATGACCCCATGGTAATAGAGGTGGATTTGGAAATAAGAGAAAACCCAAAAGAGCCAGAAGTTGTGATACCACCGGTTAAACCAGTTGAAGAAAAAAATAAGAAAAAGGCTGAACCGGCGATCAAACTACCTTTCCCTTCCAGAGTGACAAAGAAGGATTCAAAAGACAAAGACTTTGAGAAATTTACTGAATTGTTCAAAAAGCTAGAGGTGAATTTACCCTTCTTCGAAGCACTTGAGCACATGCCATTGTATAAGAAATTTCTAAAGGAGGTAATGACAAAGAAGAGATCAGTGGAAGGAGAACAAAAGATTGCAACTGAGAAGTGCGGTTTAGTCTCGTCAGTAAGGAAGATCCCAACCAAGAGGAAAGACCCTGGAGCTGTGGCGATACCATGCACTATCAAGAATCGAATGTTCAAAAAGGCACTCATTGATTCTGGTTCCAGTGTGAGTTTAATGCCACTATCTATTTTCAAAAAGCTTGAATTGGGAGAGGTTAAGGAAAGTAAGAAAAAGTTAAGGTTCGCTGATCACACCACCAAGAAATCTTATGGGGTAGCTGAAGATGTACTAGTGGAGGTTGACAAATTTGTATTCCCTGTTGACTTCCACATCATGGACATTCCGGAAGACGAAGAAACACCTATCCTTCTTGGGAGACCCTTTTTGTTGACAGGCCGCTGCAACTTTGACATTGAAAAAGGGACACTAACGCTAAAATCATTTGATGAAGAAGTAACCTTGAAGATGTTAGGAGTTAAGAAACATAGGACAGGTGTAAATGATCAAACTTCTGTGGATATGGCGGAAAGTGAAAAAAAAGACAAAAGGCCTGAACAGCTCCAAGAAAAAGTCTCAAGCATAGTCTCTCGGGTGGAAACAACTCAGGGAGCTATCAAAAGTCCGAAGAAGGCTAAGGAAGTCAAGAAGAATGCGGGAAGTGAGTTGAAGAGAAAAGTGGTCCATGCTTATCATCTTCATGAGTTCTTGGGTGAGAAAGTAACAAGCAACAAAGTGTGGAAAAGGAAATACCCTCCATAATAAAGGGTAATGGACCGTCGAGCCATGCGACGTTAAACGAAGCGCTTCGTGGGAGGCAACCCACAGTTTTAATAATTTATTTCTCTGTTTGTTTATTTTATTTTCAGGAAATAAAAGAGGGCATCTCTAGTGAAAGCTCGGAAGTGATCATTGGAGTGCAATACCCTCTGTAAGTAACCTCTCCAAGGCTTGTTCTAAAATATTGAGGACAATGTTGGGTTCAAGTGTGGGAGGGGTTCTTTTCATTTGCTTTTAATTGTTTTCCATTTTTGTTTTTGTTTGTGTGTTATGTTGACATTGTGTTATAGATCGACTTATGGATTCCGAATGAATGATGAATGGTATTTAGTGGATGAAAGGTGCAACCTGAACCTATTCCCCCGAGGCACCCTGGAAGTTGATGCAGCCGAAAGAAAAGTAACTGTTGGACGCAACTTGCGGATACTGGACAAAGAGGATTTTATGGTGTACCTACGCCAGAAAGAAGCCACATGACACGAGGAGTGCTTTGGAACCTGTAAGCTTACCCAACATGGTGAGGTTATAAAAAGCTAAACACAACAGATTATCATCATGAGAGTTCATTCAGGTATGACTTTATCATTCTGATTTTGCGTATGTTCTACTGACACAGCATAATATGAGGACACACACTGAGGCATTTGTTTGTTTTACCACCTGAGCCTTTCTAGCCATCGAAATTATATGTTTATCCGTTGTTACCCCAGTTGAGCCATATCCTTTTGTTTGTTATAACCATATATGTAACCCGCAGCCAAACACTTCCAACCCTTGCTCGGCATAAATGTTGTGGTTTTCAGAGTTGTACTAAAATCTAAGTTTGGGGTAGTAATCATCAAAGAAGAGGGCAAGTAAAAAAAATGAAAATAAAAATTTTGAGACATATGAATGTATGTCCCATAAAAAAGAAAGAAAGAGAAAAACTTGCCCGAATGAAAGACTCAGTTACATTAAGCACTCACGGAAGAATGAGTGAAGCAAAAGAGTCTAAGTCGAATAAATTCCCAATGTAACAAGTTGAGCACAATTACGAGAAACACAACATGAATGTCGAACCCAAAACCATTTGTTTATCCATTTCCTTGTGTATCCCACCGTACCTAAACCCCATTACAACCCAAAAGACCTTGAAAAGTGTGTGAACTTTGTTAGTGTAGTGAAGGTAGAATTTATTCAAAATTAAGAGTTGATATTGCATACTTTTATTTTGTGAGTGCAAAACACTTTAACCCTGAGAGATTTGGTGAGAAGTGTGAAAAAGCTTGCAGGCAAAAAGGTACTCTGATGTGGAAGTGTGGTAGAAAGTTTGGTTCGGCAAGCCAGAGATTCGATTAAAAAGGTAGACGCAAGTCGCGAATAACATCGGCAGTGTTGTGGAAAGAAAAATCCAGGGTGACCTCTATTTAGTCTCTTGCATCGCTTGAGGACAAGCAATGAGATAAGTTTGGGGTTGTGATCGGTCACCATTTCTACCTAATTTCTATCATGGATTCGGTCTAAATTTGTTGATTCGGTAACACTTTGATCAATGTTTTATTGTTTTTGTTTAAGTATTTCATGTTTGATTGTTTTTATGTTTACTTTGCATTATGTTTTAATTTAAGTTATTTAGATGCTTTTTATGCCGTTTGGTTAGTTGTGTACGAATTTCAGGTTTGAACAAGTCATCTTAAGTGTCAAAGCAACTATGAAGGAAGGAGAGGCAAGAGAAAGATGAAAATTCAAGGTTCTGGGGTCTAACACGGCCGCCCGTGCTTCCACGCACGGCCCGTGTCAGGAGAATGGCACTCTGCATACAAAATCCAGGGACCACGCACGGCCGCCCGTGCTTCCACGCACGGCCCGTGACAGGATGCTGGGAGCAAAAATAAAAATAAAGAGCAGCACGGGCGCCCGTGCGTCCAAGCACGGCCAGTGCTGCTGTGAGCGTGAAAACTTCCAATTTTAGGGTTTTTTCACTAAATCTCCACCTTGAGGGTACTTTAGACATTTCATTTGCCTGAGATTTGTACCTAGACTATTTAGTTGAGTTTGAGAGAATTATTTTGGGACTTTTGAATCATACGATAGAAAATCACAGAAGAGAGAAGATAGCTTCATCAAGGGTTTCGGAGACGGAGAGATTCAACGGTGGACACCATTGAAGATCAAAGTTCCCAATTATCTTTGTAATGTCTAAATTCTTTACTTTGTCTTTCTTGAATATTATGAGAGGCTAAACCCCCCAATGCTAGGGGGGTGGTCCTGATTTGGTTTTTGTAATAACGATGAATTTGTGATTTCGTCAATACATTGGTTTATATTATTCAATTAAATTATGCAATGTTCTTCTTGTTTTCTTTATCGGTCAAATAAGGATTAATCTATGGCTAACAAATACAGGACTGTAGTTGTTAGGGTTTTTGCATAATTTGATTATAGTAGATATCACCTAGGACTAGGGATACCCTATAATTACCACATAATCTTGATTATATAAAAGCTTGGTTTCAATTTAGGTTCCTAAGGACTTAGGATTTAGGTTGGAAGACCAAAGGTTTCCTCACTAAGGACTTAGGAGGAAGCACCCTAAAGATGTGGTAACTGAATGTTATGAACTTGTTGAAGAGATCTTAATTCTGAAAGTGTTACATGCCAAATCAACCACTCACCCTAGCATCTCATATATTTGATAATAAAACTCACTTTATTTTTCTCATTATTTTTCTTTGCAAGGATTAAATTTCCCAAAACCAAAACATTAGTTTTTGTTCAATTGAATTATATTTTACGAATCTGTATTTCCTACGCAGCCCTTGAGATCGACATTTGGGGAATTTCCCCTATTATTACTACAGAGGCAAAAATAGTACACTTGCTATTTTTCCGATCAAGTTTTTGGCGCCGTCGCCGGGGACTGCCAAAATACAGATTTTTAACTTAAGTTCAATTGAAATTTTGTTGCTCTGCGACTAAAATTTTATTTTCTACATTTTTAATTTTTTTGTATTATTCTAATAATTGTCTAATCTGTTTATGCGAGGTAAGGCCTCAGCTGAATTTCTTTTTGACGCAGAAATTGAAAGAACCTTGCACGCAAGGCGCAGACAAGCTCGTCGAGAAAAACTGGAATCTGAAGAAGAGATTATTTCAGTTCATTCTGGTTCAGATTCTGAAAGTGAAGAAGAAGTTATGGGCGAGAATCCACCGCCACCTGAGAGGCTTCTCGGAGACTATGGTGCTACGAACACACCGGGTGGTAGACTAACAATTGTCAACCAACCGGTAAATGCGGCAAATTTTCAACTGCATCCGAGTACAATAAATCAGCTGGAACGAAAACCTTTCACCGGAAAGGTTAATGAAGATGCAAACAAGCACCTACAGAGATTTCTGACCATGAGTACAACTCTAAAAATTGAAGGGCATACAGAAGAGGCAAAGAAGCTGAGAATGTTCCCGTTCACATTAGCCGAGGAAGCAGAAGAGTGATTCTATTCTCTTCCAGCAGGTAGTATCACATCATGGGAAGAGATGGAGAAGGCTTTCTTGAATGAGTATTTTCCCGCATCTGTATTTATAAGGAAGAGGTATGATATCTTGAACTTCAAGCAGAAAGAGGGTGAACCCTTAGGAGATGCCTACAAAAGATTCAAAAGAATTCTAGTAGCATGTCCCACTCATAATATGGACAAGACTGAACAAATGCAAGTATTTGTCAATGGGCTCAGAATGAAAACAAAGCAGTTGATTGATACAGCAGCTGGAGGCTCAACAAATTTCACAACAGCCTCCGGCATCATCAAAATCATTGAAGCAATAGCTGCAAATGAACATTTGGAGTTGTATGACAGGTGTGCTAGCAAACCGGAGGGAATCATTGACCTTAAATTGGAAACTTCAAAAATCCGGGTTGAAGATGCTATAGCTGCAGAAGTTGAAAAGAGACTGAAGGCTATGAACATAGGTACACAACAGGTGGCTCAAGTTCAACAAGCTCAACCTGTAAGTTGTGAAATTTGCCAAGGTCCTCACCAAACTGTATACTGTGTTGCTACGCCCAAGCAGATTGAAGAAATCAAATTCCTAAGACAAAACAATCCGTATTCTAACACCTATAATCCAGGATGGAAGAATCATCCCAACTTTGCTTGGAAAGATCAACAACAAAATCCTTAGAAGGCAGAGTGGGAAGTAGCTATTGAGAGACTGGTTGGACAATGCTCTCAGTTTCAAGAAGAAACCAGAAACAACCAAAGGAACACCACAGCTTCGATCAAAAATCTAGAAGTTCAAGTGGGTCAAATAGCACAACATCTCACTCTACAGGCACAAGGTAGCTTTCCGAGTGCAACTGTGAAAAATCCGAAAGATCAAGAGAAGATTAATGTTGTTACTACAAGAAGTAAGAAAGTGGCAGAATCGGAAAAAGAAAAAGAGGAAATAGATGACCCCATGGTAATAGAGGTGGATTTGGAAATAAGAGAAAACCCAAAAGAGCCAGAAGTTGTGATACCACCGGTTAAACCAGTTAAAGAAAAAAATAAGAAAAAGGCTGAACCGACGATCAAACTACCTTTCCCTTCCAGAGTGACAAAGAAGGATTCAAAAGACAAAGACTTTGAGAAATTTACTGAATTGTTCAAAAAGCTAGAGGTGAATTTACCCTTCTTCGAAGCACTTGAGCACATGCCATTGTATAAGAAATTTCTAAAGGAGGTAATGACAAAGAAGAGATCAGTGGAAGGAGAACAAAAGATTGCAACTGAGAAGTGCGGTTTAGTCTCGTCAGTAAGGAAGATCCCAACCAAGAGGAAAGACCCTGGAGCTGTGGCGATACCATGCACTATCAAGAATCGAATGTTCAAAAAGGCACTCATTGATTCTGGTTCCAGTGTGAGTTTAATGCCACTATCTATTTTCAAAAAGCTTGAATTGGGAGAGGTTAAGGAAAGTAAGAAAAAGTTAAGGTTCGCTGATCACACCACCAAGAAATCTTATGGGGTAGCTGAAGATGTACTGGTGGAGGTTGACAAATTTGTATTCCCTGTTGACTTCCACATCACGGACATTCCGGAAGACGAAGAAACACCTATCCTTCTTGGGAGACCCTTTTTGTTGACAGGCCGCTGCAACTTTGACATTGAAAAAGGGACACTAACGCTAAAATCATTTGATGAAGAAGTAACCTTGAAGATGTTAGGAGTTAAGAAACATAGGACAGGTGTAAATGATCAAACTTCTGTGGATATGGCGGAAAGTGAAAAAAAAGACAAAAGGCCTGAACAACTCCAAGAAAAAGTCTCAAGCATAGTCTCTCGGGTGGAAACAACTCAGGGAGCTATCAAAAGTCCGAAGAAGGCTAAGGAAGTCAAGAAGAATGCGGGAAGTGAGTTGAAGAGAAAAGTGGTCCATGCTTATCATCTTCATGAGTTCTTGGGTGAGAAAGTAACAAGCAACAAAGTGTGGAAAAGGAAATACCCTCCATAATAAAGGGTAATGGACCGTCGAGCCATGCGACGTTAAACGAAGCGCTTCGTGGGAGGCAACCCACAGTTTTAATAATTTATTTCTCTGTTTGTTTATTTTATTTTCAGGAAATAAAAGAGGGCATCTCTAGTGAAAGCTCGGAAGTGATTATTGGAGTGCAATACCCTCTGTAAGTAACCTCTCCAAGGCTTGTTCTAAAATATTGAGGACAATGTTGGGTTCAAGTGTGGGAGGGGTTCTTTTCATTTGCTTTTAATTGTTTTCCATTTTTTTTTTTTTTGTGTGTTATGTTGACATTGTGTTATAGATCGACTTATGGATTCCGAATGAATGATGAATGGTATTTAGTGGATGAAAGGTGCAACCTGAACCTATTCCCCCGAGGCACCCTGGAAGTTGATGCAGCCGAAAGAAAAGTAACTGTTGGACGCAACTTGCGGATACTGGACAAAGAGGATTTTATGGTGTACCTACGCCAGAAAGAAGCCACATGACACGAGGAGTGCTTTGGAACCTGTAAGCTTACCCAACATGGTGAGGTTATAAAAAGCTAAACACAACAGATTATCATCATGAGAGTTCATTCAGGTATGACTTTATCATTCTGATTTTGCGTATGTTCTACTGACACAGCATAATATGAGGACACACACTGAGGCATTTGTTTGTTTTACCACCTGAGCCTTTCTAGCCATCGAAATTATATGTTTATCCGTTGTTACCCCAGTTGAGCCATATCCTTTTGTTTGTTATAACCATATATGTAACCCGCAGCCAAACACTTCCAACCCTTGCTCGGCATAAATGTTGTGGTTTTCAGAGTTGTATTAAAATCTAAGTTTGGGGTAGTAATCATCAAAGAAGAGGGCAAGTAAAAAAAATGAAAATAAAAATTTTGAGACATATGAATGTATGTCCCATAAAAAAGAAAGAAAGAGAAAAACTTGCCCGAATGAAAGACTCAGTTACATTAAGCACTCACGGAAGAATGAGTGAAGCAAAAGAGTCTAAGTCGAATAAATTCCCAATGTAACAAGTTGAGCACAATTACGAGAAACACAACATGAATGTCGAACCCAAAACCATTTGTTTATCCATTTCCTTGTGTATCCCACCGTACCTAAACCCCATTACAACCCAAAAGACCTTGAAAAGTGTGAGAACTTTGTTAGTGTAGTGAAGGTAGAATTTATTCAAAATTAAGAGTTGATATTGCATACTTTTATTTTGTGAGTGCAAAACACTTTAACCCTGAGAGATTTGGTGAGAAGTGTGAAAAAGCTTGCAGGCAAAAAGGTACTCTGATGTGGAAGTGTGGTAGAAAGTTTGGTTCGGCAAGCCAGAGATTCGATTAAAAAGGTAGACGCAAGTCGCGAATAACATCGGCAGTGTTGTGGAAAGAAAAATCCAGGGTGACCTCTGTTTAGTCTCTTGCATCGCTTGAGGACAAGCAATGAGATAAGTTTGGGGTTGTGATCGGTCACCATTTCTACCTAATTTCTATCATGGATTCGGTCTAAATTTGTTGATTCGGTAACACTTTGATCAATGTTTTATTGTTTTTGTTTAAGTATTTCATGTTTGATTGTTTTTATGTTTACTTTGCATTATGTTTTAATTTAAGTTATTTAGATGCTTTTTATGCCGTTTGGTTAGTTGTGTACGAATTTCAGGTTTGAACAAGTCATCTTAAGTGTCAAAGCAACTGTGAAGGAAGGAGAGGCAAGAGAAAGATGAAAATTCAAGGTTCTGGGGTCTAACACGGCCGCCCGTGCTTCCACGCACGGCCCGTGTCAGGAGAATGGCACTCTGCATACAAAATCCAGGGACCACGCACGGCCGCCCGTGCTTCCACGCACGGCCCGTGACAGGATGCTGGGAGCAAAAATAAAAATAAAGAGCAGCACGGGCGCCCGTGCGTCCAAGCACGGCCAGTGCTGCTGTGAGCGTGAAAACTTCCAATTTTAGGGTTTTTTCACTAAATCTCCACCTTGAGGGTACTTTAGACATTTCATTTGCCTGAGATTTGTACCTAGACTATTTAGTTGAGTTTGAGAGAATTATTTTGGGACTTTTGAATCATACGATAGAAAATCACAGAAGAGAGAAGATAGCTTCATCAAGGGTTTCGGAGACGGAGAGATTCAACGGTGGACACCATTGAAGATCAAAGTTCCCAATTATCTTTGTAATGTCTAAATTCTTTACTTTGTCTTTCTTGAATATTATGAGAGGCTAAACCCCCCAATGCTAGGGGGGTGGTCCTGATTTGGTTTTTGTAATAACGATGAATTTGTGATTTCGTCAATACATTGGTTTATATTATTCAATTAAATTATGCAATGTTCTTCTTGTTTTCTTTATCGGTCAAATAAGGATTAATCTATGGCTAACAAATACAGGACTGTAGTTGTTAGGGTTTTTGCATAATTTGATTATAGTAGATATCACCTAGGACTAGGGATACCCTATAATTACCACATAATCTTGATTATATAAAAGCTTGGTTTCAATTTAGGTTCCTAAGGACTTAGGATTTAGGTTGGAAGACCAAAGGTTTCCTCACTAAGGACTTAGGAGGAAGCACCCTAAAGATGTGGTAACTGAATGTTATGAACTTGTTGAAGAGATCTTAATTCTGAAAGTGTTACATGCCAAATCAACCACTCACCCTAGCATCTCATATATTTGATAATAAAACTCACTTTATTTTTCTCATTATTTTTCTTTGCAAGGATTAAATTTCCCAAAACCAAAACATTAGTTTTTGTTCAATTGAATTATATTTTACGAATCTGTATTTCCTACGCAGCCCTTGAGATCGACATTTGGGGAATTTCCCCTATTATTACTACAGAGGCAAAAATAGTACACTTGCTATTTTTCCGATCAGATACCTTAGCAATCGAAGGGACTATCACCATTTAATCGAGGGACGGGATCATATTTATCGTAGGCAACTCGAAGGGACTATGATCTTTTATCGGAGGGACGTGGTGATTTTGAATCGAAGGCAACAGGTGCTAAGGTATCCCTACATCCGAGGGACTTGACTATTTGATCGAGAAGGCAGCATAAGAGGTGTTACCTTAGAGGTGGGTGTGTGTAGCAATCATGTGAGTTAGATTCGAGTATTTATCTTGAGTTAGTGAGCTATCGTTCAGTTAATTAATCTTGTCACTCCCTATGTTACTAACCACGCAGTTAATATATTTACAGAAATTAAAGGCATGAATTAAAAGTTTTTACAATAAACACCTGTGAGCAGCAGAAAATAAAAGGCAGAAAATAAATCCTAATTAAGCTATTACATCCCGTGAACAGTTACATAATATGGCGAAAACTTGCGAGGCAACCAAAAGAAATAATTAAGTAAATAATATCCATGGCAGAACATCACAGCAATAATAATAAAATAAAGGCGAGATTAATAATAGGGTAAAGAATGATAACAATAACAACAAATAAAAGGCAAATAATAAAAAATGAAATTTAATTAAAATTAAAGGCATGCGACAATCAATGGAGTATGGGATGAGAAGAGAATGCGCGTTTGAAGAAATTCAATTTGATTACTAAAGGCAAACCTAAACCTTAAGGGTTAATGGCTAAAAAAATCCTAATGGGTAAAATAAATCTACAGTTAATAGACAACACCTACCTCTTGAATTATTACCACTTTTGGATTAAGGTTAACCCTAATTGAATCTATAAACCTGAATTAGCTAGCTAATTATTTAATCTTAAATTAGATTCTAATTACTAAGTCAATTAATTAAGTGGAAACTAATATTAAAAAAAACTAATTATTAAATTTTACTAATTAATTAAAATGTCAACCCTAATTAACTAAATAAAAAAAACTAAACCTAATTATTAAAATTAGCTAATCCTAAGTAATATTAAATTTAATTATGGTTGGTGATTAATTGATTTATTCTAAACAACAAAAACAAAATAAAATAAAATAAAATAAAACAACAAACAGCAAAAGAAGGAAAGAAAAACTGGAAAAACCTGGCGCCGATTGTATGTTGCGTTCCTTTGAGGGTGTACTATGTACATCACGTTCTTGGGCCGTTGGATAGCCATCGGGTTGAATCTAATGGCTGAGAGTTGAAGGTGCAGCATAAACACATGGCGTGCGTGCGCACTAGATCTCTGAACTTGTTAATTGATAAAAAATCTATGGACACCAGGGATCGAACTGATGCCATGAAGGTGATCCATCTCCCACTCTTGCCAAGCGTGCTGGAAACATTAGTTGTAAATAAACCAGAATTAATAGTTAATATATAAAACGAGATTTAATAGTGGAAAGACAGAAGGCTTAGCTGGGCCCCATGTGAGTATGACTGGCGAATGGGAGAAGAGAGAGGGAACCTTGAAGCGCTGACTGGCTATTCAAGACTCAACACGCGTGGGGAGAGAGAAAAGATGTGTTGACCGACCAATTGCAAGCACCGGCTGGGCCACGCACGCAGGCAACTACTATTCATCATCCTCTTCAATGTTTCCTGCGGATTTGCTTATGGATTCATCTGCGGGTTTACCTGCGGAAAAAGCTTCGAATCTGCAAGAACTCAAAACTCAAAGAAAACAACGTTAGCCGTACTAAGTGAGTGCCCAGATCCCCTAAATCGATGGCTGGGAATTCAATGACGTGGTTAGTTTTGCTTAAAAATGCATGGGATCAAGAGAATGAAGCCGAAGCTTTCCTTTGCCCTAGCCATGGCTTCACGAGTTGAAGGCCTCAAAGCTCATCACCAGTGATCCAGACCTTCCTTATATGACGTCAGGAGCTTAAACAAGGGGTTAGTTTACATCGAAGCTAATTATAACGTGATATATGGAAATTCAAGAGAGACATGAATATCAAGAAATCAACATGAATATTATGGGCGTTATGAGAGCTTAAGAGTAATGGAACCTTACCTTCTTCTACCTTGGGAACGATTTGAGACAAATATTTGGCCCTGAAAGTGTTTGAATCAAGAGCACCAAAATTCCAACTTTCTTTAATATTTTGTATCTTGAAACCCTAGCCCTTGCTCTTGTTTTCTCGTCCCCTTGCCATTTAGTAGGTTTGTGTATTTATAGATGAGTGGATTAGGGCAACAAACTCAAACCAAATCCCCTTCCATCAATAATTGGAAAATTGATTGTAATATGTTATGAAAACCTTCCAATTTTGTCTCAATCTTAATCTTCTCTCATTAATCTCAATTAGCACGAATTTGTATCAAATATTCAGCCCTTGGATGATTGGGAATGATTGGAAATCAAAGCAATAAAATATTTCATTAGTTTCATTATGTTATATAATTAATTTATGATTAAAAATGATAAAAAATCATAAAATAATTAATAAAATAACAAAAATAACAAGGCTCTTGTTTTGGGGCGTGCATGGGCTTTAGATAAAGATTGGATAAAAAGAAAATACGCTCATTTGGAAATATTTGGAGTTTTGGACCTTTTCTTCTTTATACCTGCCCTTGAAAATAGGTGAACTTGTACACCTTGTCATTTCCTCATATCTCAATATTTTTTCAAGCTTGTGGATTTTTTGGAAACCTTAGAGAGTCCTCTAACCAATGCCTTTGGTCTCATATCAAAATGATTTTCCATGCTCCTTGTGTGTCCTTTTGAAAAAAGTGACTTTTTGTTGACTTTTGAAAAGGACCTATAATGTTTTGATCCATATCTCTCAAATGAAGCATTTTTATGTGAGAGACAAAATTGTAGAGAATTCAATTTCCTTCAAATTGAGATTTGGATGGAAAATTTCTGATGTTCCATGTGGAAGTTATGGCCGGTCAAAATTCAGTTGACTTTCTCCTATGAAAACCCTAATTTAGAAACTTTAGGTTTTGTTGATTTCTGAACTTTTCTTGATGAATCATGATCAATACTTGATCAAATGATGAATGATACTTCATAATATGGATGTTGACCAAAAATAAGAAGTTTTGACTGTGGTTTGACTACAGTTGACTTTTAGGTCAAATTAGTCGACTGTTGACTTTTGAGCAACTGTGTGACCAACTCTTTGAATTGAGACCTGAAATTTGTTATGGAGATAGTTTGGAACATCATTGACCATATGAGGTGCCTTGGAGTCTTTTGATCCATTGATTTTTCTCAGAACAACAAAACCCTAGTTTCTTGCCTTTGTTTAGGAGGGATGTCTTTGAGCTTCGTGCCTTGACTTGAGTTTGAACGAGAGAAACAGTATGGGCAAATTTTGGGGTATGACAGCTGCCCCTGTTCAATTTTCTTATATCTGAAGATGTAGACTGGTATGTGTGCCTGTCGGAATCTGAAGGTAGAAGAGGATTGAACACTAGAATACCCAAGAATTTGCCCTAGCTGATGTAGGGACTTTTGTCGGAGATGGGCTTGAAGATGCCATCCAGGTGTATGATGGGGATGGGCTTAAAGATTCCATCCAGTAAATCATGCATTAGATTATGTTTGGAGTGTTTGAGAAGTAGTTGTTTGAGTGTTGATCGTGTCATTACCGTTCATAGTAGACAAATTAGATCTTTGAAAGATGATCGTGTCTACACCGTTCGTGATGATAGAATTAGATCTCTTATCGTGTCAGCACCGTTCGTAGTAGCTGAATTAGACTTTAGAAACAGTTGATCATGTCCACACCGTTCGTGATGATGGAATTAGATCCTTAAAGGTTGATTGTTTAAGGAACCGTCTGAGGTATCGACTTAAATCTGAAGGTAGATTGTTTAAGGAACCGTTCGAGGTATCGACTTAAATCTGAGGGTAGATCGTTAAGGAACCGTCCGAGGTATCGACTTAAATCTGAGGGTAGATTGTTAAGGAACCGTCCAAGGTATCGACTTAGATCCAAAGATAGATCATTAAGGAACCGTCCAAGGTATCGACTTAGATCCAAAGGTAGATCATTAAGGAACCGTCCAAGGTATCGACTTAGATCCAAAGGTAGATCATTAAGGAACCGTCCAAGGTATCGACTTAGATCCGAAGGTAGATCATTAAGGAACCGTCCAAGGTATCGACTTAGATCCGAAGGTAGATCATTAAGGAACCGTCCAAGGTATCGACTTAGATCCGAAGGTAGATCATTAAGGAACCGTCAAAGGTATCGACTTAGATCCGAAGGTAGATCATTAAGGAACCGTTAAAGGTATCGACTTAGATCCGAAGGTAGATCATTAAGGAATCGTCCAAGGTATGACTTATATCCGAAGGTAGATCATTAAGGAACCGTCCAAGGTATCGACTTAGATCCGAAGGTAGATCATTAAGGAACCGTCAAAGGTATCGACTTAGATCCGAAGGTAGATCATTAAGGAACCGTCAAAGGTATCGACTTAGATCTGAAAGGTTTTGAAGTTGTTTATTTGACTGCAGCTGTAACCTGAAAAAAAAGCAGAGTTAGTTTTTCATGCCATGTCATGATGCATGTAATGTGTTTATGTGACGGGATTCTCAAAAATAAATGAGAACCTTGCATGTTATGTACGCATTTTTCGCGATGCATTATGTATTATGTATGAACATGTATGCAATTGTATGAATATGTTTATGATTTATGACATATGACTATGATTTATGCTATTTGACACATCTTGATTGAGAAGGTGGATCTCCATGTCATTGTAATTTTGATGTTTGATCTTATCTTGAGGATGCTCAGTTGGGGATTTATGATTTCTGCACGGGGATGATCAGTAGCTTGATGTACCCTGATTGGGGATTAGAGATATTAATACACCATGTTGGAGAAGAGCAAAGTTTTGGAGAACCGGTAGTGTTGAAGATGTAAACTCTGTAGGGGAGTCATGTCTTTGTCGGGACGAGTATGTTTGAGGATATCTTCTTGAGAATTGCTCTGTGGGGATATGATCTTGTGAAATCGGAGCCGTGGGAAGGCATGGATGCCTTGAACATTGCCCCCAGTATTATAGTAACTACCATTCCTGGATTTGATTAGGACACACCGCTGAGTGTTGGTCAAGATGTCAAACTGGACTAGCATAGATTTGCCCCTGTTAGTGGGAACTTTTGAAAAGATTCGCCTCGCGAGGACTTTATGAGATGCACGCTATATGCGACATGCCCCTAGTAATCATAGGCCAAAGACAATATCCCATGTTGGTTGGGAAGTAGCTTCAGATCTACTTGGATGCATGCCCCTAATTGTTTTTGACATCCTTGAGAGATTTCTCGGAATATCTACTTGATTGCCCCAGATTGATCGGGAAATAGTTTGAAATCCACTTGGGATGTGTGCCTTTGATTGTTTGGCATTTTAGAGATTCTTGGAATCTTGACTTAATTGCCCCAGATTGATTGGGTGAAACGCGTCGTGCCTCTTGTCTACGTAGGAGACATTGCTTCTGAAGTGATTTTGTCTGTTGGGATAACTCTCGGTCATTAGTTGTACCATGTGCAAATTCTTTCTGATGCTAACATTTGAAATTATGTAGCAGAATATGTTTAATAATGGGTTCATGAGATGCAGTGCATATGTCTGTCTTGAGTTTTGTTAAAAAAACATTAAAATAGGAGATGTAAAAGTGTGATGTCTATAAAACGTGATTTTTGTAAAAACAAGATATCAACTTAGCATTTATGGTAAACCTTAAGGAGTTAGGATACCTTTTTTGATGACAGTATGCTTTCGAACTAACCACGCTTCAGTTAGGACTTTCAAGGGTTGTAACGTGGCTTGGTTCACGGTTTAAGAAACAAAGTATAATGGCTCAAAATTTGATTGTACCCACCCCTCTTCGTGATGATCTTCAATCCTAAGCTTAGTTAATTCAACTTATGCATTCAGGTTCCAAGAGACTTTTGGGTTTGCACCTTTGATAATGATGATGGTTCACAAGCAAAGAGGACTTTTGAGATGGCAGTCACTTCTTCCTTTTGGTAGTCACAACATTGTGTTGTTCAGGAATTTATTGACTTCTCTTTTTTTTTCATCTTTTTGATATCCCTAACTTTTGCCTGAACTGTCTATTTTGAGCTTACAGTCAGCGGGATGCCTTGATTTTTGCCTAAGTCTTCTTTTTGATTTTTTTTGACTTAGCAGGCTTTTCTTTGTATGTATGTTTTCATCTTTTTTTTTGAAATATATTGACTGCCTTACTTAATGATTGATGAACCATCATTGGCCTTTGAGTGACATCTCCAACACTTCTTTGATGTGTGCGGATGAACGCTTGTGATTGAAACCTTTGTTGAAAGGTGTACTGAATGATTCTCTTAAAATAGAATGCACAGCCAAATTAACTGAGAACTACCCTGCCCCAGGTTATGATCAAGGGTTTTAATTAATACAAGAAAGAAACTTCTACTTCTTAGGCTCAAAGGGGTTGACGAGGGATTAACATCCTTATATCTCCGCTGTTTAGGAATTGAAACAATGCCTGTGCATCGTCAGCATAGTTCGTTCAAAAGCATACTGTATGTGGTTGCGGTATCATTTTCGTCATCCTCCCTTCAAAGGCTTACAGCTTAGCAGAAGTTTGAATATCACAAAACACATGCAAAGTAAAGACATAATTTGAAATGAGTGATAGCGAAATAATTAATTCAAGACAAGCATATGCAATGCACTGATGATGATTATTAAAACAAGATAATGTCTATCATAAGTCGAATGTTTAAACAAACAGGAAAGAAATTGCAAATGAAAGTAGATCTAATGATCCAAAGTTCGTCCGTCTAGATGTCAGTCAGTCTTGTCATGACTAGGCATAGGAGCAGTGATCCTCCCAGGAGTTTTCAGGAGGGTTGATCTTGATTTCCCCGTCATCGATCAGATCTCGATTCTTATTCGTCAATGTTCAGCAACTATTTGTGTAATGTCCATGACTGTTGGAATGGTACGCACACCTCGCATTGAGTTTATAGCCAGGAGTGGAGGTGTTAGAATTCTTAGGAGCACCCCTCAGAGTAATCAATCCGATCTTCAACAGATGTTGTAATGCTTGAGCCGACGATATATTGATTTTGGTGAATTGACACTTAGGTGCATCTGGCTTGCGTCGTTGTTGTGAAACTGGTGTAGAGATTCAGAGTATCCGGGGTTCGAGCTTCCGGAATGTGTATCTGATAGGAATGTTTCAGAATGTCCGGGGTTCGAGCTTCCGGAATGTATATCTGATTGGAATGTTTCAGAAGTCTGGGGGTCAAGCTTCCAGAATGTTCATCTGATTGGAACTTTCAGAATGTCCGGGGTTCGAGCTTCCGGAATGTATATCTGATTGGAATGTTTCAGAAGTCTGGGGGTCAAGCTTCCAGAATGTTCATCTGATTGGAACTTTCAGAATGTCCGGGGTTCGAGCTTCCGGAATGTATATCTGATTGGAATGTTTCAGAAGTCTGGGGGTCAAGCTTCCAGAATGTTCATCTGATTAGGATTGATTTGTTGATGGTATTTGTCTGACTAGTTGGTCGACCTGAAAGGAAAAGTTAGTTTTATGTGATGTTTATGAATGCAATCTTTTCAAGGATCTTCAGGAATTTAGTTAGCAACATTAGAAAATGGTTTGGTTGCGTCTTTGTCTGAAGAATTCTGACTTTTGTCTTTTAATGTCTTTCTTTGAGAATCAAGCTCACCATATCCAGTGGGTCATAGCCTCTGATTCGGGATGCCTCTGAATTTGAGGATACATGGCTAGAGAAAAATAAATCCTCTTGCCCCTCGATAGGTATTGTATCTTTGAATTGGAAGGCATACGGCCAAAGGAAAATATATCCCTTTGCCCCTTGAGAGGTACGGTGTCTTTGAACTGGGAGACATTTGGCCAGAGGAAAATAAATCCTCTTGCCCCTTGATGAGAATTTAGTCCTTTGATAAGGGCATCTGAAATTGTGCGCCCTAATTTCCTAAGATCCTTGAAAGGGTTAGTTAACATGTGATGTTATGATGTTATGATGTCATGCAGATGCAATGCATTAAGTAAAGCATAAGGTCATAAGGACGAGATGTCCTACAGGAAAATCCTGCAAGGAAATAAAAGGTTAAAGCATAAGGTAATGAGGACGAAATGTCCTACAAGCAAATCCTGCAAGGAAATAGAAAGTTAAAGCATAAGGTAATGAGGACGAAATGTCCTACGAGCAAATCCTGCAAGGAAATAGAAAGGTTAGATAACAAACAGGTCACACAAGAGTCCGTAAGTTTAAAGGTTTGCATGAAGTATGACCAGGTAACTACCCTTCCCCAAAGGTACTTCTAAGGATAAGGATGATATCAGCAACGGGTTCTATCTAGTTACCCAGAATTGTCAGCCCTCCTAAAGCACCCTCGAACATGATACATACATACCATGCAATGATACTTTGAGAAAGAACCTATCTGAGTTGTAGTATCGGGTAGCGACTATGCTCTCAAAATACATCAAGAGTAGTCCCCCCACTACGTTCCTAAAGGCCAAGATGGGTTAAAGGTGACTAAAGGTCCTTAAGCTCCGACTCACCTACAGATATCCACACGAACCTCTCTCATGCAAAAGAGGCATGCGAACACCCATAGAGGCCTAACTTAAGCGTGAACTCTCATATTGACCAATCCCAAGCATACACAAGGGAGGTCGCCATGACTATGCCATTCCTATCTTAAGGTGCACTCGAATCCGGGTATAGGATTCATCTTCCATTCAATACCCAAAACAACCTTGAAAAGTAAAGCAAGCAAAGCAAACATTAAGTGATCCTAAACTTTAAGGTAACCCCTCTTTTAATCGAAAGCATCCCCAACAGAGTCGCCAGTTCTGTAATACGGTGAACTGGCTTTTTTATCGAAATGTCGCGGTTAGCAAGAGTCGCCACCGACTTTTATTTTATCCAATTGGAAAGGCAAAAAGAACAGGAAAGACCTTTGAAAGATTTTGAGTTCGGGGGGTAGGTTATACAAAGGGAAGGTGTAAGGCACCCTTTGCATCCATGGTTATCCATGGGCTCTTAATTTCTTAGCTCACTTGTTTGTTTGAATTGTTTGAAAAGTGTCGTGTGTGAGTAGTAAAAGATTTCGTTAAGGACTTTAGCTTGTAAATAAGCGTAGCCTTGTTTTGAAATTGCTTTGAAAGGAGGTGTGAAAAGTATTTTGAATTTGTTTGAATTGAGCAAGCAATTAAGAACTACCTACCCTAAGTTTGTCTTTCTTGTTCTTTAAGTCTTTCGTTTGAAAGGGTCTATCCATACCATGAGAGGGCAGGAAGTCTTTCAATTGGATGTGCGGGTCATCGAAGGGTCATCGAGAATTATCGTTCGCCATAAGACTGTCCCTTGCCATAAAGAGGGCAGGTAGTCTCGGGGAAGGATATAATAGTCATTAGGCAACAGTAAGGATACCTTAGCAATCGAAGGGACTATCACCATTTAATCGAGGGACGGGATCATATTTATCGTAGGCAACTCGAAGGGACTATGATCTTTTATCGGAGGGACGTGGTGATTTTGAATCGAAGGCAACAGGTGCTAAGGTATCCCTACATCCGAGGGACTTGACTATTTGATCGAGAAGGCAGCATAAGAGGTGTTACCTTAGAGGTGGGTGTGTGTAGCAATCATGTGATTTAGATTCGAGTATTTATCTTGAGTTAGTGAGCTATCGTTCAGTTAATTAATCTTGTCACTCCCTATGTTACTAACCACGCAGTTAATATATTTACAGAAATTAAAGGCAAGAATTAAAAGTTTTTACAATAAACACCTGTGAGCAGCAGAAAATAAAAGGCAGAAAATAAATCCTAATTAAGCTATTACATCCCGTGAACAGTTACATAATATGGCGAAAACTTGCGAGGCAACCAAAAGAAATAATTAAGTAAATAATATCCAAGGCAGAACATCACAGCAATAATAATAAAATAAATGCGAGATTAATAATAGGGTAAAGAATGATAACAATAACAACAAATAAAAGGCAAAGAATAAAAAATGAAATTTAATTAAAATTAAAGGCATGCGACAATCAATGGAGTATGAGATGGGAAGAGAATGCGCGTTTGAAGAAATTCAATTTGATTACTAAAGGCAAACCTAAACCTTAAGGGTTAATGGCTAAAAAAATCCTAATGGGTAAAATAAATCTCCAGTTAATAGACAACACCTACCTCTTGAATTATTACCACTTTTGGATTAAGGTTAACCCTAATTGAATCTATAAACCTGAATTAGCTAGCTAATTATTTAATCTTAAATTAGATCCTAATTACTAAGTCAATTAATTAAGTGGAAACTAATATTAAAAAAAACTAATTATTAAATTTTACTAATTAATTAAAATGTCAACCCTAATTAACTAAATAAAAAAAACTAAACCTAATTATTAAAATTAGCTAATCCTAAGTAATATTAAATTTAATTATGGTTGGTGATTAATTGATTTATTCTAAACAACAAAAACAAAATAAAATAAAATAAAACAACAAACAGCAAAAGAAGGAAAGAAAAACTGGAAAAACCTGGCGCCGATTGTATGTTGCGTTCCTTTGAGGGTGTACTATGTACATCACGTTCTTGGGCCGTTGGATAGCCATCGGGTTGAATCTAGTGGCTGAGAGTTGAAGGTGCAGCATAAACACATGGCGTGCGTGCGCACTAGATCTCTGAACTTGTTAATTGATAAAAAATCTATGGACACCAGGGATCGAACTGATGCCATGAAGGTGATCCATCTCCCACTCTTGCCAAGCGTGCTGGAAACATTAGTTGTAAATAAACCAGAATTAATAGTTAATATATAAAACGAGATTTAATAGTGGAAAGACAGAAGGCTTAGCTGGGCCCCATGTGAGTATGACTGGCGAATGGGAGAAGAGAGAGGGAACCTGTTAGGGATACAATTCCTTGATTTAGTAGGACAAGGGAATCCTCCTTAGAGCATAAGAAAAGAGAAGAGTTTTTGTGAATAATCTGATTGATATTTCCTTTTGAGAGAAGAGTACAATATATAGATCTAATAACGGATCTATTCAAAGGATAAAATAGAATCCCACTTTTTAAGGAGTGGAATATCTAGTACAGCTAATAAAAATCTAATACAGCTAATAATGGATAACAATCATAGGAAGCTTCTTTTTATTCTTTGTCATCTTGTGCTGCTAGCTTTTAGTCTTCATATCTGTTGGGCCTTTTGCTAATTCGTTTGGGCCTGTTTGGAATTGTTGAGTCTTTAGTATTGTTGGGTTCTATTTCTGCAGCAGTGCTAACAACCCCTATTGCTTGGGAAGACACCTTGTCCTCAAGGTGGTAATCAGAGCAAAGATCAGTCCAAGACTCCCAACTGGTATCTTCAGGAGGTAAACCGGACCATTGAATCAGCACTAGTTTGGTTGGAGGATTTGTGGAGTTATCGAATTTTGTGTCAAGAATTGTTAATGGTGTGATGACAGGGTGGTGATCAATGGCAGTTTGTGGTATGGTAGTGACTGTTGAAATGGGACCATGGTGTAATTTGAGCAAGGAGCAATGGAACACAGGGTGTATTTTGGAGATTGCTGGAAGGTCGAGTCTATATGCGACTTTGCCAATTTTCTCTAATATTTTGAAGGGGCCATAAAATCTTTTGGAAAGTTTGGTGTATGGCGGATTAGTGGCAGTTTTCTGACGGTAGGGTCGGAGACGGACATAAACGTAAGAGCCTTCGGTAAAGTTGATGTCTCTTCGATGTTTGTCGGCGTTAAGTTTCATGACAGCTTGTGCTTTGAGAATTTTGGTTCTGAGTTTGCTGATAAGCTGCTGTCGGCAAGAGAGTAATGAATCTACTGCTTCAATGGATGATTGGCCTTGGATGTATTGTGGTATGGATGGAGGTTCTTTACCATATGTAATTTGATAGGGGGAGAGGCCTGTAGTGGAGTGGACAGAAGTATTGTGAGACCATTCAGCCAATGATAGATAGCTGGACCATTGAGATGGTTTGTGGTGAACAAATGATCGTAGATACTGCTCGAGAACACGGTTAAAGACTTCGGTTTGGCCGTCTGTTTCCGGATGATAAGCTGTACTCATTCGTAATTTGGTGCCACAGAGGGAAAAAAGTTCACGCCAGAATTTACTAATGAAAAGTGGATCACGGTCAGATACTAAACTTCTTGGCATTCCATGAAGTTTGCACACAGTGTCGAAGAAAACAGTGGCTACTCTGTGGGCAGTAAAATTAGGAAATAAAGCAGCCAAGTGTACCCCTTTAGAGAGGCGGTCTACTACCACCAAAATTGCGTTGTGACCTTTAGAATTAGGTAAGCCTGTGATGAAGTCAAGAGAGAGATCCTCCCAAATGGCCTGGGGGACTGGCAGTGGTTGAAGTAGGCCAGAAGGTTTTTGTGTTTCGTATTTGACTTGTTGGCAAATGGCACAGGTTTTGACAAAGTCTTGCACTTGTTGTCTCATACCTTCCCACCAAAAATTTGCTTTCAAACGAGCATAGGTTTTTGCGAATCCCATGTGGCCAGCTGTAGGGGTACTGTGGAATTCCTCTAAGAGTGTGTTACAAAATGGAAGGGATTGATGAAGCCATATACGGTTATTGAACAAAATGAGACCTTGGAGAATTTTGTGGTTAGGGAATTGGGAAGGTGTTTGGGAAATTTGGTTGTATAGAGAGGTGAATTGAGGATTAGCAGCCAATGCTATTTTGAGTTGCTCTAAAAACAGAAAATTAGGCATAGAGAGAGAGAGATGCGTACCTGAGGGTGAGTCTGATTCCTGAATGCGAGAGAGAGCGTCTGCTACTAAGTTGGATTTCCCTGTCTTATACTGAATCGTGTAATCGTATCCCATGAGTTTGGCTAGGTAGATTTGTTGTTCCGGTGTTTGTATGGTTTGTGTAATGAGTTCTTTGAGGCTTTGGTGATCCGTGTGAATGGTGAATTTGTGACCCAATAAGTATTGTCGCCATTTCTTAACGGCAGTGGTGATAGCATGGAGTTCGCGGACGTATGTTGAGGCTTTTTGAAGTTTGGGACAGAAGGGTTTGCTGAAATAGGCAATGGGGTGTGAATTTTGCATTAGGACAGCGCCCATCGCGAAACCTGAAGCGTCAGTTTCGAGACAAAAAGGTTGTGTGAAATCAGGTAGAGTTAAAGTAGGGGCAGAGGTGACGGCTAATTTGAGAGCATTGAAGGCAATGGTGGCTTCGGGGTTCCAGCGAAAGGCATCTTTGCGCAGTAAGCAAGTGAGGGGTGAAGCAATGGAAGCATACCGCTGAATGAATTTACGGTAGAATCCAGTCAGTCCTAAGAAGCCTCTTAAGGCTGTGATATTCTTGGGGAGGGGCCAGTCCAAAATAGCTTGTATTTTGGAGGGTTCAGGTTTAACGCCTTGAGACGAAACAATATGGCCTAGGTAAATCAAACTTCGTTGAGCCAATAAGCATTTGGATTGTTTGAGAACATATTCACCCTCTAATAGAGTGAGAAAAACCTGCTCAAGGTGTTGAAGATGATCAGGTAGGGATTTGCTATAGACGAGGATGTCGTCGAAGAAAACGGTGACAAATTTGCGCAAGAATGGCTGTAATAGGTTGTTCATGGCAGCTTGGAATGTCGAGGGCGCGTTGCAGAGGCCGAAGGGCATAACGCAAAATTCATAATGGCCTTGGTGTGTGCGGAAGGCAGTTTTAGGGATGTCCTCTGGGTGCATTCGAATTTGGTGAAAGCCCTGTCGAAGGTCAAGTTTAGAGAACCAAGAAGCTTTGCCTAATTCGTCAAGGAGCTCATCAATGGTGGGCATTGGGAAACGGTCACGGATAGTGATGTTGTTGAGTGCTCTGTAGTCAACACAGAAACGCCAACCTCCATCTTTTTTCTTAACAAGAAGAACAGGGGATGAAAAGGGACTTTGGCTAGGTTGGATAAACTTAGTGTTAAGCATAGTTTGAATTTGATGCTCAATTTCTGTTTTCTGGAAATAGGGATAACGGTAAGGGCGGGTGTTGATGGGACTGGAATTGGGGAGAAGATTAATGTGGTGATCAACATCACGTTTTGGGGGAAGTTTTGGGTTGGCAGTGAAGAGAGTGGAGAAACGCGTAAGGAGGGATTGGATTTCAGGAATGGGGTGAGGGAAGTTTGGCTCAGTTGTTGGATAGGAGGCGTTGGATAGGATTTGAAGTTGGAATAACTCAGCTGTGGAATGGGTCTGGATAAGGCGTTTAATTTGGTGGGCCGAAGCAGAAGCTAGTTGGGCTTGGGTATTGGCTGTAAGGGTGATGTTTTTGTTTTGATGGGTAAATGATATACTGAGATTGGTATAGTCCATTAGGACAGGCCCAATAGCCTGTAACCAAGGGGCCCCTAAAACGACATCAGCTCCACACAGGGGAAGAACATAGAAATCGACAGAGAATTTTTCAGTCTGAAGGAATAAAGGAACATCGGAGCAGAAGCGATTGCAATCAAGGTTTTCACCGTTACCAACCATGACTTTGAGGTTGGTTGTTGGAATTGAAGGGAGTTCTAGAAAACGCGCGAGGCGATCTTGAACGAAATTATGTGTACTACCGCCGTCAATTAAGACGGTAACCGGGTGGTTTGAGATGCGGCCGCTGAGTCGTATAGTGGAAGCGGCGGTGCAACCTGAGAGGGCATGTAGACTGATTTGAGCGTCAGACAGGGAGGTGACTTCTTCGGTTGGTGGGTTTTCATCAAACGCAGGTGAAGCGACCTCGAGGATATCAGAAACGTTATCGGGTGGTTCCTCGCTAATTAGTAAAAAGAAGCGGCCTTTGCATTTGTGTTGAGGGGTAAAGGTTTCCTCGCAGTTGTAGCATAGTCCTTTTTCGCGGCGAGAAGCCATCTCTTCCGGTGACAGCTTGCGGTAGTTAAGGCGTGGGTTTGTTTTGGGAGCTGTGAGGAGAGGTGGTAATTGTGGTGAGGTTGTGGTGGGTTGAGAGGTGGTGGTCAGTTGTGAGAGAGGTTTGGTTTTGAAGAAGCGTTTGCGCTCATCGATCTTGTCTTCCTGAAGTTTGGCTAAAGCAGTGGCTTGGGTGAGTGAAAAGGGTCGAAGTGCTTGAACTTCACGGCGGATCTCCGGTGACAAACCTGAGATGAAGCAGCTGAGAAGAAAAGGATGAGGGAGACCAACGATTCTGTTGGCGAGGCGTTCAAATTCTGTAAGGTATTGGTTGACGGTGGAGCGTTGTACGAGTTTGAAAAGGGAGCTGGACGGATCGTCATAGTAGGAAGAAGCAAAGCGAGTTTCGAGTGCTTGGAGAAACCCAGTCCAGGTCGTGATTTGTCCATCTCGGAACATCCATTGATACCAGCTGAGTGCAGCTCCATCCATATAAAAGGAAGCAACAGTTAATCGTTCAGCCTCAGGGGTTTGATGATAATCAAAGAATTGTGAGATTTTGAAAATCCAACCCGGAGCGTCGGTTCCGTCAAACTTCGGAACATCCAGTTTCATTCTGGGTGTAGGAAAACGGTGGTTGGTGTGGTTTGGTGATGGTGGTGTGGGTGGTGGTGGAACGGCGGTTAGGGTGGCTATTTGGTCAGCGAGAGCGTCGATTTTTGATGAAAGGTCATCAAATCGCTCTGCATTTGTGGGTCTGCCGGCCATGGGAGGTGAGGGTCAATGAAAGCACCAAATTGTTAGGGATACAATTCCTTGATTTAGTAGGACAAGGGAATCCTCCTTAGAGCATAAGAAAAGAGAAGAGTTTTTGTGAATAATCTGATTGATATTTCCTTTTGAGAGAAGAGTACAATATATAGATCTAATAACGGATCTATTCAAAGGATAAAATAGAATCCCACTTTTTAAGGAGTGGAATATCTAGTACAGCTAATAAAAATCTAATACAGCTAATAATGGATAACAATCATAGGAAGCTTCTTTTTATTCTTTGTCATCTTGTGCTGCTAGCTTTTAGTCTTCATATCTGTTGGGCCTTTTGCTAATTCGTTTGGGCCTGTTTGGAATTGTTGAGTCTTTAGTATTGTTGGGTTCTATTTCTGCAGCAGTGCTAACAGAACCTTGAAGCGCTGACTGGCTATTCAAGACTCAACACGCGTGGGGAGAGAGAAAAGAAGTGTTGACCGACCAATTGCAAGCACCGGCTGGGCCACGCACGCAGGCAACTACTATTCATCATCCTCTTCAATGTTTCCTGCGGATTTGCTTATGGATTCATCTGCGGGTTTACCTGCGGAAAAAGCTTCGAATCTGCAAGAACTCAAAACTCAAAGAAAACAACGTTAGCCGTACTAAGTGAGTGCCCAGATCCCCTAAATCGATGGCTGGGAATACAATGACGTGGTTAGTTTTGCTTAAAAATGCATGGGATCAAGAGAATGAAGCCGAAGCTTTCCTTTGCCCTAGCCATGGCTTCACGAGTTGAAGGCCTCAAAGCTCATCACCAGTGATCCAGACCTTCCTTATATGACGTCAGGAGCTTAAACAAGGGGTTAGTTTACATCGAAGCTAATTATAACGTGATATATGGAAATTCAAGAGAGACATGAATATCAAGAAATCAACATGAATATTATGGGCGTTATGAGAGCTTAAGAGTAATGGAACCTTACCTTCTTCTACCTTGGGAACGATTTGAGACAAATATTTGGCCCTGAAAGTGTTTGAATCAAGAGCACCAAAATTCCAACTTTCTTTAATATTTTGTATCTTGAAACCCTAGCCCTTGCTCTTGTTTTCTCGTCCCCTTGCCATTTAGTAGGTTTGTGTATTTATAGATGAGTGGATTAGGGCAACAAACTCAAACCAAATCCCCTTCCATCAATAATTGGAAAATTGATTGTAATATGTTATGAAAACCTTCCAATTTTGTCTCAATCTTAATCTTCTCTCATTAATCTCAATTAGCACGAATTTGTATCAAATATTCAGCCCTTGGATGATTGGGAATGATTGGAAATCAAAGCAATAAAATATTTCATTAGTTTCATTATGTTATATAATTAATTTATGATTAAAAATGATAAAAAATCATAAAATAATTAATAAAATAACAAAAATAACAAGGCTCTTGTTTTGGGGCGTGCATGGGCTTTAGATAAAGATTGGATAAAAAGAAAATAGGCTCATTTGGAAATATTTGGAGTTTTGGACCTTTTCTTCTTTATACCTGCCCTTGAAAATAGGTGAACTTGTACACCTTGTCATTTCCTCATATCTCAATATTTTTTCAAGCTTGTGGATTTTTTGGAAACCTTAGAGAGTCCTCTAACCAATGCCTTTGGTCTCATATCAAAATGATTTTCCATGCTCCTTGTGTGTCCTTTTGAAAAAAGTGACTTTTTGTTGACTTTTGAAAAGGACCTATAATGTTTTGATCCATATCTCTCAAATGAAGCATTTTTATGTGAGAGACAAAATTGTAGAGAATTCAATTTCCTTCAAATTGAGATTTGGATGGAAAATTTCTGATGTTCCATGTGGAAGTTATGGCCGGTCAAAATTCAGTTGACTTTCTCCTATGAAAACCCTAATTTAGAAACTTTAGGTTTTGTTGATTTCTGAACTTTTCTTGATGAATCATGATCAATACTTGATCAAATGATGAATGATACTTCATAATATGGATGTTGACCAAAAATAAGAAGTTTTGACTGTGGTTTGACTACAGTTGACTTTTAGGTCAAATTAGTCGACTGTTGACTTTTGAGCAACTGTGTGACCAACTCTTTGAATTGAGACCTGAAATTTGTTATGGAGATAGTTTGGAACATCATTGACCATATGAGGTGCCTTGGAGTCTTTTGATCCATTGATTTTTCTCAGAACAACAAAACCCTAGTTTCTTGCCTTTGTTTAGGAGGGATGTCTTTGAGCTTCGTGCCTTGACTTGAGTTTGAACGAGAGAAACAGTATGGGCAAATTTTGGGGTATGAGACACCCTATCAACATATATACTCCCTTCTCTAATTTCCTCACGATCAGAGTTGGAACAATTACCTGTAGAGGGTCCTTCAGAACTTGTTGCATGTGAACTTTTAAATTCCTTCAATCCCAAATCAGAGTTGCAGACAGTGCTTAACAAAACAGCAGTAATCGCATTTCCAATTGAGATGTTCTTCGGCTGATCCCTATAGGAGAGAACAGAAATCGTTTCTTCACTAGTAGAAGTCTCTGAAGAAGATGTTGTAGAATGTTGAGACATCTTGAAGATCTTGCGATTAAAGATACAGAGATGAAGTAAGGTTTCTTTTCTGAGAGGAAAGTTGGATTGGTTGTTGAGATGTGTCATACCCCAAAATTTTCCCATCATATTTTTACTGTTAAGCTCATTCAAGTATCAAAGGCTCAAGGTTGGACTAAGTGCACACTCTCCTAATCAAAGGCCTTCAAATTAGGATTTTGGATCTCTTAAAGAAGATGAGTGAATCAAGGTCTCAAGCAGGATTCATATGACCTCTTATGATTCAAATTAACCCCATGACAAGTTTCAAGCCTCAGTTCCCAAGTTGCTCAGTCAAAAGCTCAGAAAGTCAACAGTCGGCTAGTTTGACCTAAAAGTCAGTTGTGGTCAAAATACAGTCAAAACTCCCGATTTTTTGTCAACATCCTTATTTTGAAGTAACATTCATCATTTGATCAAGTGTTGATCATGATTCATCAAGGAAAGTTCAAAAATCAACAAAACTCAGTTTCTAAATTAGGGTTTTTGACCTATAAGTCAACTGAACTTTGACCAGTCATAACTTTCACATGGAACATCAGAAATTTCCCAACCAAAACCTATTATGAATGAAATTGAATTCTCTACAACTTTGTTTCTCTAAAGCCAATGCCAAAAATGCTTCATTTGAGAGATAGGAGCCAAAACTTTACAGGTCCTTCTAGACGTTCGCAAAAAGCTGTTTTTTGTCAGGAGCCATATCATCAAGATAAAATCTCCAAATGGAAAATATGTTGCAAAGTGGCTTATAGAGGACATCGTGGGCTTTCCAAAAAGTCATAGAACACCTTCATACCATAAAAATTGAAGGAGTTATGAATTGATGAAGTTGAGCAAATTTCAAGAAATCTACAAAACCCTAATTGAGCAAAATGGACTTTTTGGATAAATGGGCCTAAGATATGGACTTCAAACGTGTCTATGGGCTTTATAATTACTCCTAACTAATTATTTTATTTTTATAGTGTTTATTTTATTTACTTGAATTTTAATTCATTTAAATATGAATAAATCATATAAACATGAAATAATTGGTTTTAAATCAAGGATTTGATTTCCAATCATCCAAAAGGCCAAATATATGATCAAATTTCGTGAAAGGTAAGATTGGAAGGATATTGGACAAAAATAGTATGATTTCATGTAACTTTCCATCAAATCTTTTTTAAATTTTCTTCTCTCCAATCAACTTGATTTCCAAGAAAACTCTTGCCCTAATTCTGAGCCTTATAAATACCTAAAGCCATACATACAATAGGGGACAAAAAAGCTAGCCTCCAAAGACACCTTTCACGTTACAAAGAAATAGCAAAAACTAGGGCATATTAAAAGAAATTTTGCAGTAAGTATCAGTCGATTAGGATTATCCTATCAGCCTCCTGAGGTACTCAAGGATCCAACCATGCCCTTTAGCTAGGCTAAGCATGCCCAGAACGTGGTCGTTTGAACTTCACCGGAGGTAAGTATTTGAACTTCGAATCCATGAGTTCATGCATTGACAATTGATTTTGTGTGTATGGTTAGGTCCAGGAGGTTAATCAGAACAGGTTTGGCCAATCTCATGCGAGTTTCCACGTGAGAACCATGGTACACCATGGATAGGGTTCATGGAGTTGTGTGCTTCGGGTTGACCTATTCATGGAGTTTCAGGCCAAGACAATATTATATTTGAATTCAGGGCAAAATTTTAAGTTAAATAGTGTCTTTTTTCGTTCGATTCGATGATGTTTTCGCATGGTTGCAATTGAAGGTCGTCGGAGAAGACGGTGGTTTCCACCGCTTCCGGCCAAATTGAATTATGTAGTGACGGTCAAGGCTGAGTGGACACACGTGGACGATCCCTGAAACACCATTGGTGGGTCAACCGTCCAGTTCTTTCTCTCTCTGTTTCATTGGCTGCAGTGAAGAATTGTAGGACCCACTTTGACTATGTTTTATTTATTTTCCTCACTGACGTATGTTTCTCCTTTTTAATTATTGGTGACGAGATACATACAACAAGGAACCATTGCATAGTTGGCTAGACGTAAAGGAACATAGCAACCAATTGGACAGGGGTTCGAACCTTAGCTCCCCAGGGTATTTTTATTTTCCTATTTGAACTAACTTACTTGCAGGTCATGTACGCATACTCCCACGCGTCTCCACGGCGCTCTTCAATGACAGCCGTTAGATCCACTTATTTTTATTTTCCTATTTGAACTAACTTACTTGCAGGTCATGTACGCATACTCCCACGCGTCTCCACGGCGCTCTTCAATGACAGCCGTTAGATCCACTTCAACGCCTAGATCTGAAGGTCAGGAAACGCTCCCCTATGGTGTTCCTCCAAGATCTACATGTACCAGATCCAGCGCCCTCCATGTTTGTTTTCTTTTCTTTTCAGCTTTTCTGTTTTGTTTTGTTTTGTTTTTTTTACTTTTACTTTCTTTTTTAACAATTAACCACCATTAACAATAATTGATTTATCTTAATAATTAGGATTAGATTATTTAAATTAATAACTAAGTTTAGTTTTATAATTTAGTTAATTAGAATTAACATTTTTAATTAATTAGTAAAATTCAATTTAATTTAGATTAATTTTAATTAAAATAATTAGGATTTTAATTTAACTTTAGTTTTTTTATTAGGTTTTTTAATTTAATTTTAGCATTTAACTTTAGGGCTTTAATTAGATTTTTAGGTTTAGCCTTTAAACTTCAAAAATCATAGATAACCATAGAAGACTTTTAGGTAGGTGTTGCCCATTAGCTGTAAGCTAGGATTTTTTACACTTAGGTTGTCTTCAAACATTGAATTTCTTCATTACCGCGATTTCTCTCCTCAACCCATACTCTGTGTATATCACATGTCTTTAATTATTTATTTATTTAAATTTTTGCCTATATTTTAATTCATTTATTTTCTGCCATTTAAATTCTAGAAAATGTGTATAGGCTTGCAAAAGGTTTTTTATGTAATAGTAAATAGGATTTACTTTTCTGCCTTTATTTTCCGCACCTTATAACTATAACTGTGGTTTATAGTTTCTGCTGATATTTTAACTGTGTAGTTAGTAACAATAGGGAGTGACAACAATTTAATGAATTTCTTCTCAAGCAACACAGGCGCACCCCACGGAGAAACACTAAGACAAATGAATTTCTTCTCAAGCAATTCTTCCTATTGTTTCTTCAGTTCAGCCAACTCATACAGAGACATACGATACGGCGCCATCGACATGGACTAGTTCCCAGAACCAAATCAATAGCAAATTCTACTTCTCTTTCTGGTGGTAATTCATTCACATCTTCTGGAAAAACTTCTGGAAACTCACATACCACGGGTAGTGCGCTACTCGCCACTTTCTCTTTTAAATCCATCAATGCAAACAACACAAATACAGTTGCACCGTCTCCGATAGCCTCATTCACTTGTCTAGCTGTCATGTTCAGATCATCAACACTGACAGCTTCAGGAAAAATTACTGTCTTCGCAAAACAGTTGATATGAACACGGTTGAATTCCAACCAGTTCATTCCCAGGATTACATTGAGTTGTTTCAACAGAAGGCACACTAAGTCCATCCTGAATTCTCTACCAAAAATGTCAATTGGACAATTCAAGCATGCAAACGAAGTAGTTACTGAACCCGACGCAAGAGTGTCAATAATCATACTTCCATTGATATCAGATATCTCTAAATTCAACCTCTTAGCACAATCTAAAGAAATAAAGGAATGAGTTGCTCCAGTATCAATAATCGCAACTAAAGGTGTGCCATGAATGAAACACGTACCTTTAATCAATCTGTCTTCCGGAGTAGTCTCTGACCCGGTCAAAGCAAAAACCTTTCCTCCGGTTGGTTCTTCTTTGGCTTGGTACAATTCGGACTAATGTGACCCTCTTCACCACAGTTGTAACAAGTCACAACCTTCTTCTTACAGTCAGCAGCAATATGACCCACTTGGTCACACTTGAAACACTTTTTTTGTTCCAGCTTACATTCGTTCCTACGATGTCCCATCTCACCACAATTATAACATCTGATACGAGCACTGGAATCTCCCCCACTAGGTTTCTTCCAATCAGCAGACTTACCTCTACCATATGGCTTACCTCTATCCATATGTTTCTTACCCTTTCTGTAAACTAACTCGCGAGAGTGAGATGACTTCAGCTTGATGTTATCTTCCTCAAAAATCCTGCTACAGTCCACTAAGTCAACAAACCTCTGAATCCTCTAGTATCTAATGCCCTGCTTGATTTCATCACGAAGGCCATTCTCGAATTTGACACATTTTGAAAAATCACTAGCCTCGTCATTGTTGTAGTGAACATAGTACTTTGCTAACTCAACAAACTTTGCAGCATACTCTGGTACCGTCATATTACCTTGCACAAGCTCCAGAAATTCAATTTCTTTTCTGCCCCTAACATCCTCAGGGAAGTACCTTCCCAGAAATTCCATTTTGAATACAGCCCAAGTGATTTCTAAACCATTAGTATCCAATTCAGCTCTGGTTTCCATCCACCAGTCATCAGCTTCTTTAGACAGCATGTGTGTGCCATACCTCACCTTGAGATTCTCAGCACAATCGATGACCCTGAAAATCCTCTCAATATTTTTAAGCCATTTCTGATCACCTTCAGGATCATACGTGCCTTTGAACAAGGGAGGATTGTTCCTCTGAAAATTCCCCAGTTGCCTATCAGCACCAATCCCTGCTCCTACGGCACCTCCTCCAAGCACATCAGCAATCATGCCCAGAGCCTCAGCGATAGCATCATCATTTATTCCTCCTCTTCCAGCCATTGTTCTGCTTAAATCACAAACAATTTAAATCAGAACAAAATTATCGACAAATAACTCGTATTAGTCGCATACACAGGAAAACTAACACTAAGACTCTGGTCACAACGACCGACTATGCTCTGATACCACTATTGTAACACCCCTCTAATACCCCGCGGCAATTAACAAATATTAATCAGAGTAACATGCAAAAAGGGTGCCACAATTCATAAAATAAAGAAAACCACGTTCGTCATATGTCATGCATTCACTAAGAACATTTAACATAACTCGTAATTCAATTTATCATGTTTACATAGCGGAAATAAATTGTCAAGTCAACATCACATCATCGATGTATCAGACTTCAATTAAAATAAAAAATAGAGTTATATTCTAAAACTCAAAACATCGCGTTCCCAGTGTTACATCTACCAGAGCATGACACCCGACACGACAACTAAACCGACTTATGAGCTAATCCTCACCAAGTCACACCGCTATCCTCAATCTAAAAATGACAACAAGTAAGGGTGAGTCTCATCACAGTTAACCAATGTTATTTCATCATAAATAACAATATATCATAGTTATATCATTCACCCAATCATTTCACATTCAGACACATCATCATCACACATTCACAGACATCAAGTCATCACATAACATATAATGATCATGTTATAAGAATCATGCATATGTATGAAACTGACACTATGCATGTGGTACCAACATCATCAATGGGAAAACCCACCGACCGATCTATCATCATCCAGATACGGCCTTGCCAGCACAGATTCCACACAATGGGAATCTTGCCCTTCACTAAATCCTCTCATCATTAGGATACATCCCTCATCAATGATTGTGAATGCATGCAAACATATATACAACATACTATCATCATCATCATACTATGAGTAACATCATCTTATACTCGTTCATCATCATCAGCATCATCATCATTAATAAACAAGTATGTTCATATATACATTAACATCATTCAACAAATCATATAACAATAATTCATAAAGACTCGTCAGTTCAAAAGTTACACGTCATCAAACTTTCAAAATTACAAAACAGCAAAATCTGCATTCCACGCTGGCCATACGCGTATCATACGCGTACCAACAGGGCCAAAAGTTCACAAAAGCACGCACCATACGCGTATGAGCAGGACCTGATTTCCACACAAAACACATGCATATGCGTATCAGCCAGGCATACGCGTATCATCCAGGCACCATACGCGTACGAACAGAAAGTGCAACCTGATGCACACTTGGGGAGCGTACCATACGCGTATCAACCCCCCATACGCGTACCATACGTGTATCATACGCAGATGGGCAGCAGTTTACCAAAACCTGCAACTTACCCATTCGTCTTCCTCGCGAATTCATCTGTACAGTTTGCGATTTGGGTCTAAAACCAGAAATTTCACATTCTAAACACCATAGAATTCACCCAACATCAATAGTATATATGATTCTACAGTCGATTTTACTCATCACAACCTAAATCTACTCGGTTATTAGGGATTAATAGTCAAAATTCCAATCCAAATGATGAACACAAACAGTAAAATTCATAATAGAGAATCCATTGATCCAAACAATACTCCTAATCAACATCATTATCCATAATACGATAATAGAGATTAAATGAAGAGTCCCCTTACCTTAGCCAAGAGTTCTTGATTGGTTCTCCCTCTTCAGTTCTCTTGCAGTTCTTCGTGTTCCAAAACCTTCAGACTCTCTTTTCCACGTTCTCCCCTTTCTTCCCAATTCCAATTATTTTATTAAAAATAATAATAAAATTAGTAAAAGCCTTACTACACCACACCCCTCTTTTACTATTTTCCCACATGGCCCAAATGCCATAAACCATTATTTTTCCATTACTTTTCACAAAATCCTCAGTAATTCTAATTAGTAATTCAATATTCCAATTAAATTAAAATTAAAATTATACGGGTGTTACACACAGTCTTATGGCGAACGATAATCCTCGATGACCCTTTTCAAATCCAATGAAAGGACTACCTGCCCTCCTTATGGTATGGATAGCCCCTTCAAACAAAAGTCTTAAAGAACAGAAAAAATTAGGGTAGTTGCTTTTAATTGCTTGCTCTATTCAAAACTTAAATTTCAAAATTACTTTTCACACCTCTTTACAAAAGCTTTCAAAAAGGCTACGCTTATTTACAAGCTAAAGTCCTTAACAAATATTTTTCCTATTCACACACTACACTTCAAACATTTTGAAAACAAACAAAGTGAGCTAAGCAATTAAGAGCCCATGGATAACCATGGATACAAAGGGTGCTTACACCTTCCCTTTGTATAAACTACCCCCCGAACTCAAAATCTTTTAAAGGTCTTTCGTCTTCTTTTTGCCTTTCCAATTGGATAAAATAAAAGTTGGCGGCGACTCTTGCAATCCGTAACGTTTTAAAAAAGTCAGTTCTCCCACCTTATTACAAGATGGAAAATGGAAATGATGTGGTGTGTGGGAAAATATATCAAGAAATTTTGAAATGATTGATTTTGGTAAAATCACCATCAAGACATTTGCATAGATTTCCCCCACCATATTAATTGCTATAAATCCTCACAGACTCGGGTTTCTAATTTTCTTTTTTGAGTCTCAAGTTTCTTGATAATACTTTTACCATCTTTACTCTGAGATGAAAATATGGGCTCTTCTGTCTACTTAGCAAGAAGACCACGAGGAATGATTAACTTATCAGTGGGACTCACCCAACTCCTGACTCCACTTGTTTGACACAATGTTGAAACATTTTGTACAACATTCCACAAAGTACTTCATCATTAGCATACCTTTTAGGTATCATGAGCTTTCCTTCACTATGAAGCCTTTGATATGTAGGGGGTAGCTTGGTTTTTGAGGTACCTGTCATACCCCAAAATTTTCCCATCATATTTTGACTCACATGACCTTCAACTGCTCAAGCCTATGCCAGAATTGAGCACACTTACTTGTCTCATAAGCAACAAGCCTCCAACTAGGATTTTCCCCTCTCAAGGTAAAATCAGATTTTGACATCTCAAGAGGACCTCATGACTTCTCATATGAATCAAAGCATCCTCATACTTATTTTCAAGCCTTGAATCACAAGATTTCTCAGACAAAAGCTCAAATGATCAATAGTCGACTGATTTGACCTAAAAGTCAACTATGGTCAACTTATAGTCAAAACTCCTGATTTTTGGTCAAAATAAAGCATATGAGGTCACATTCATCATTTTATCAAGGGATGATCATGATTCATCAAGGAAAGCTCAAAGATCATCAAAAGTCCAAATTGCTAAATTAGGGTTTTAAGGAGAAAGTCAACTGAACTTTGACCAGCCGTAACTCTCACATGGTTCATCATAAATTGTCCAACAACTTTGATGTTGGGCCCAAGACCAAGAAATGCACCATTTGAGAGATATGAGCCAAAACATTACAGGTCCTTCTAGAAGTTCACAAAAAGTTGTTTTTTTTCCAGGAGCAATACCATAAAGATAAAATCTTCAAATGCAAAAAGTGTTCCAAAGTGGCTTGTAGAAGACATCTTGGGCTTTTCAGAAAGTACAATAAAACCTTCATATGATCAAAATTGAGAGAGTTATAATTTGGTAAAGTTAGGCAATTTTGGAGAAATGCATAAAAGTCGATGTGAGCAAAAATGAAGATTTTTGTAAAGTATGATGTTATCAGAGTAGTGCAAGAATTCTTTGTCAAATAGAAGATGTTCAGATCCATAAACAATATAATTGTCACTGTTATCCCTAAGACATCTTAAGCCACGATGGTCAAAGAGTTTAGACCAATATCATGTTGCACCACTATCTATAAGATCATTTCCAAGGTGATGACAAAGAGACTATGTAAGGTTCTAACCAATATTATTAATGACAACCAGACTCCATTTATTCCGGGCCTCCATATCCATGATCACCTGTTATTGGCTTTTGAATTGTTAAAAAGGATATAGCAATAAAAATGGGTCACCCATGTGCATGTTGTAACACCCTTTTTTTAACCCCAAATTATAACATACAATTCACATAGTAAGCATGCATAAAGGAAAAAGGGCGCTACATGTTGATTTCCACAAAATAAAAATCCCAAACAACATATAAACATTCATAATATGCAAAGATCATATTGTAACACAATGATGTAAATCTCATGCTTCCATACATTATGCATAAACACTTGCGGAAAACAAAAGAATTGCTATCACATAATTTCAATGAATATATCTCATACTATATTCATCTACCAATTCAAGTAACATATTCAATTATGCCATACAAAACCAAAATTCAAATCTTGACAACATAGCCGTTAACAACATATCCAAAGTAACGATCCAATACATACAAGATAGCAATATCCAGACATAAGCATAAGTCAAATAAACCCCCCAAGTGTTACATGATCAGATTATATGACTCACTACCTAATCAAACAACAAACTCAGGAGCTCCTTGGCTAAATCCTCGGACAAGCTACTACTCGTCGGAACCTGCACGTTACCAACAAAGGGCAACATTCAAACAGAAGGGTGATAATTCAAATTATTATAGAAAACATATTAATGGGAAATGCAATACACAACAAGAATACATTCCACAATTCATCACTCTTCTCAAAACATACATTCATACACTATATATCAATTATCACACAAAGCAATCACATTAATACAACAACAATCACATAACATACAATGTGACTCGAATGTAATAAATATGACTCAATGCATGTGGTACCATGTGAACCCAATGTTTCACTGCTTTCTAATTCAAGATCTAGAATCCAGACCACGCTTCGGATCCGGATAAGACCAAAGCCACGATTATGAACCCAAAGTTTTACCGCCTATATTTCAAAGCCAACAAATCGTGAACCCAAAGTTTCACTGCCTATATTTCAAAACCAACCAATCGTAAACCCAAAATTTCACCGCCTATATTTCAAATCCAACCATGAATACATGTACAATATCTCAACACATATGCAATTAAGATTATCCAAACAAATCTTAACATATCGCATACCACAATAATTCATACATCGAATTATCCACCAATTGTACAAGATTCACATACCAGATAACAATTACATCAAAGCACAACAACTAGTCATATATTCAATCATAAACATCATGAATATCTTACCACATATCATGCCAACAATTGTTATTCACCACATACCAAAACATAACGCACATAAAGACAATTACATGTTTTTCACACAACAACATCATAATTAATCAATCAAGTGCCAATAAATTCTATCCTATCATATAGATAATTTTATTAGCTTCCTAATACTTCGAACGGCGCATAAAAGAAAGTTACAGATCAAAAGTTATGAACATTTGAAATTTTCTCAAAACAGGACACATTCGCTCGACGCAAACATTGGCTCGCCCGACGCTCTGTGGAAGAAACTTGCCACCCTCTCGCCCGCTACGCTCGCCCGGTGAAGGCATGTATGCGCTCGCTCGCCCGGCGAAGCAACTCGTTTGCCCAGCGCTCTGCACCAGAAACAGAAAAATGCTGATGCGTTTTCAGCATTCCAACACCAAACCAAATATGATTTTAACACAACAAAACTCATTCCAATAGTAAATTATCACATATTACGGGTTCCTATTCATGTTTCTAGTTATGGGTCATCATACAACACATTGAACATGAACAAATCACAAAATCACATTGATTTCTCATAAACCCTAACTTGAATTCTAACCCTTACTTCTATTCAAAACTCCTCCAATCTTCAACAAATCTCACAAATCCTCTTCTCTCTTCTACTCTCTTCTATTCCTCTTGCCAAAGTTATGAGAAATGAAATGACCTAACTCTTACTATCTCTTTTCTCTAATTTGGGCTTAACTCAAATATTACCCAACCTTATTTAACTAATTAGGCCCAATAACATATCATCTCATTAATAGCTCTAGTGACCAAATAACAGAAATACACATATATTCAAATATTCAAATAACCATTATACCACATAATAATTAATTAGAAACAAATAATAATAAAAACACCAATTAACTAATTAATAAAATAGCTAATAAAATTGGGATGTTACACATGCTACAAATGGACCTGCAGAAGGCCTACGACAGAGTCGAATGGTGTGCACTTGAAGCTATCTTGAAGGATGCAGTGCTCTTACTTATGTGTTTTACAGGTACAAAGTGAACGGTATGCATACTAATATCCAAAGAGCTAGAAGAGGACTAAGGCAAGGGGATCCTCTATCCCCTCTGCTCTTTGTCATAATCTTGGAATACTTGTTCAGAACTCTACAAAAACTGAAGCTCAACCATAATTTCAACTATCACTCAAAGAGTGAAAAGCTCAAAGTGATAAACATGAGTTTTGCTGATGATCTCCTCATTTTCACTAAAGGAGATCTAATTTCTGTTGAATTGGTCCTCAAAGCTTTCAAAGAATTCTACTTATCTACTAGTATGGATGTTAACCCCTCAAAATGCAAAGTATACTTTGGGAATGTTTGCAAAGATGACCAATAGGTAATTCTCTATCTATCAAAATTCCTAATTGGACCCGTGCCTTTTAAATACTTGGGTGTTCCAATGTCTAGTAAAAAGCTGGCAATTCACGAATGCATGATATTAGTGGACAAAATTGTTGTTAAAACTAGATATTTGAGCTCCAAACTCCTAAGCTTTGGTGGGAGAGTCCAGCTAATTAAAGTGTACTAATTGCAATGGTAAATTATTGGATGCAGTGCATTCTTATACCCAAAAAGGTTATAAATGTTGTGGAAGAAATATGCAGATCTTATCTTTGGCCCGGTACTGAAAAACCGTCAAGAAAATCCTCGATAGCTTGGATAAAAGTGTGCTAACCTAAAAGTCAAGGTGGTCGATTTGAACATAATATCCCTGTATGAGTTGAACAAAGCTAATTTGTTAAAGCTGATGTGGAATCTAAGTGGGTAAATAGACAGTCTTTGGATCAAATGGATCCATTGTTATTATGCAAAAGGTGAAAGCATTATGAACACACTTGTGAACACATTGTGGTCGTGGATTCTAAATGCTGTATTAGAGCAAAAGGAATATGCAAGCCAAAGCACAATATGGAACAACATGACACAACAACCGAAATTCAAAACTAGCAACATGTACTTGGAATTGAAAGAACATCAACCTACAATGGTGTGGTGCAAAGTGATGTATGGGAACAATGCGAAACCGCGAGAAACTTTTATATTGTGGATGGCATGTCAGAACCGTCTCACCACCAAAGAGAGATTTCGCAGGTTTGATTTCATAAACAACACTGATTGTATCTTTTGCAGGAAAACAGAAACCCTCCAACATCTCATGTTTTTTTGCGATAAAAGTAAAGAAATATGGAAATCAATCATGAACCTGAGAGCTGAAATGAGGAGTTGAGGTGGATTATCAGTCATAGCATGGGTAAAGGGGTGAAAGCTTCCACTTTAAAATAAATTTATGATCTTAATGTATAGTAAATGACAGTATATCTTGGATTGTTTAGACTTTAAACCTCTTGATACATATTTTATTCTCACAAAGCAAATCTTGAAGGGCAAGATCTAACAATATAGTGGGTAGTTGGCATAAATATATTTTAAGTGCACAAAGTTAATAATCGATGTATTCTCTTATGTCCCACAATGTTTATCACATTTATAAAACTTATTTAAGTTAAACTAATTGTCACTAGACTCTTTTTTTTTGTCATTTTAACTTTTAATTACTTATTTTACAAATGTATTTTCTAATTAATATTACGCACATTATTTTTAAATTAATAATGTCCATGTTGAATTTAAAATAATAAAAAACGTCAATAACTACTATAAGAAATTGGTAAAATAATAGTTCTTTATTTCATTTGTCATCATTTAATAATATGAGCGAAATAGTAAGCTACGATAAATATGAAGATAGTTTTTTTTTTTTATGTACGTAGTGGAATATATAGTCGACATAGGATAACCGGATTGCAAAATATGAGAATCACCATATTGCAATTTTAGATGAATATCTGGGCACTGGATTTAAAAGAGGACCAAAATTCAATTTTTAGCCATTAAGGAAATTTTTGTCAAATACAACGAATAAGTCATGTCATTGGTTTCTCTTTAGTCACTAAAGCACATTTTAACTAATTGTTAGATGCCTTTGTGAATGTTTCATTTTGCAAATATTGTTTGCCCCTCTTATTAGATATAGAGTCTTTTCTCAACATCTACCTAATTAAAACAAATTGGATCAAATATTATAAACATGCAGTTTCATCCAAAATATTAAAAATTAATAGTTTGAAATAATTTTTTTTAGAGTTATTCACACGCATTGGTTTTAAAAAAAAATCATAATACACATTACATGAGAAAGTTAGGTACATCTAAAAATAAGAATTTCCTAATTCACATTTTCTGTTTATCAAAATGGAGTTACTCATTTGTCCTTGATATTGCAGAAACTTTATTTTTAAGAATTTTATTTTATTATTTTCTCAACATCAACCTAATTAAAACAAGGTTGAAAAAATACTATAAACATGTAGTGTTGATCCAAAATATTAAAAATTAATTGTTTGAAATAATTATTTTAGAGTTATTCACACGCTTTGAGAAAAAAATCTTAATACACATTACATGAGAAAGTTAAATACATCTAACAATAAGAATCTCCTAATTCGCACTTTCCTTTTACCAAAATTGAGTTACACCTTTGTAATTGATATTACAGAAACTTTATTTTTAAGAATTTTATTTTATTCTTTTCTCAATATCATCCTTATTAAAACAAGGTTGAATATATATATATATATATATATATATATATATATATATATATATATATATATATATATATATATATATATATATAAACGTGTAGTGTTGATCCAAAATATTAAAAATCAATTGTTTGAAATAATTTTTTGGGTTAAATAAGTTTTTGGTCCCTATAAATATTGCAGTTTTATTTTTAGTCCCTCCTGAGTTTTGGCAACGGTTTTAACTGGTTTTGACAACGATTTTTTTTTGTAAAAATTGTTTCCTAAAGGCAGGGAGGGAATAAAAATGAAAACTGCAATATTTATAGGTACCAAAAACTTAATTAACCCTAATTTTTTTAAAGTTATTCACAGGCTTTGAAAAAAAATCATAATATACATTACATGAGAAAGTTAGATACATCCAACAAGAAGATTCTTCTAATTCACACTTTCCATTTACTAAAATTGAGTTACTCCTTTGTAATTGATATTGCAGAAACTTTATTTTTAAGAATTTTATTTTATTCCAACAACTTTATTAAAACAAGGTTGAACACATTACATGAGAAAGTTAGATACATCTAAAAATAAGAATCTCCTAATTCACACTTTCCGTTTATCAAAATTGAATTACTCTTTTGTCATTGATATTGCAGAAACTTTATTTCTAGGAATTTTATTTTATTATTTTCTCAACATCAACCTAATTAAAACAAGGTTGAAAAAATATTATAAACATGTAGTGTTGATCCAAAATATTAAAAATTAATTGCTTGAAATAATTATTTTAGAGTTATTCACACGCTTTAAAAAAAAATTAGATACATAATACAATAAGAGTCTTCTAATTCACACATTCCTTTTACCAAAATTGAGTTACACCACTTTATTTTTAATAATTTTATTTTATTCTTTTCTCAACATCAACCTTATTAAAACAAGGTTGAACAAATATTAAAAACGTGTTGATCAAAAATATTAAAAATTAATTTCTTGAAATAATTTTTTTATAGTTATCCAAAGCTTTGAAAATAAATCATAATATACTTTACACGAGAAATTTAGATACATCTAATATTAAGAATCTTCTAATTCACACTTTTCGTTTACAAAATTTGAGTTACTCCTTTGTAATTCATATTGTAGAAGATTTATTTTAAGAATTTTAATTTATTATTTTCTCAACATCAACCTTTTTAAAATAAGGTTGAACAAATATTATAAACATTTAGTGTTGATCCAAAATATTAAAAATTAATTGCTTAAAATAATGTTTTTTTAGAGTTATTTACACGCTTTAAAAAAAATCATAATATACATTACATGAGAAAGTTAGATACATCTAACAATAAGAATTTCCAAATTCACACTTTCCGTTTATAAAAATTGAAGTACTATTTTGTAATTGATATTGAAATAACTTTTTTTTAAGGTTATATTTCACACGCTTTGAAAAAAAAACATAATACACATTACATGAGAAAGTTAGATACATCTAAAAATAAGAATCTCCTAATTCACACTTTCCGTTTATCAAAATTGAGTTACTCCTTTTCATTGATATTGCAGAAACTTTTTTTTAAGAATTTTATTTTATTATTTTCTCAACATCAACCTTATTAAAACAAGGTTGAAAAAAAAATTATAAACATGTAGTGTTGATCCAAAATATTAAAAATTTATTGCTTGAACTAATTATTTTAAAGTTATTCACACGCTTTGAAAAAAAATCATAATACACATTACATGAGAAAGTTAAATATATCTAACAATAAGAATCTCCGAATTCACACTTTCCTTTTACCAAAATTGAGTTAAACCTTTGTAATTGATATTGCAGAAATTTTATTTTTAAGAATTTTATTTTATTCTTTTCTCAACATCATCCTTATTAAAACAAGGTTGAACATATATTATAAACGTGTTCATCCAAAATATTAAAAATTAATTGATTGAAATAATATTTTTTTTTAGAGTATTCACACGCTTTGAAAAAAAAAATCATAATATACATTACATGAAAAAGTTAGATACATCTAACAATAAGAATCTCCTAATTTACACTTTCCGTTTACTATAATTGAGTTACTCCTTTGTAATTGATATTGTAGAAACTTTATTTTTATGAATTTTATTTTATTCTTTTCTCAATAACCTTATTAAAACAAGGTTTAACAAACATTATAAACATGTAGTGTTGATCCAAAATATTAAAATTTAAATTCTTAAAATAATTTTTTTTAGAGTTATTTACTCGCTTTGAAAAAAAATCACAATACACATTAAATGAGAAAGTTAGGTACATCTATCAATAAGAATCTCCTAATTCACACTTTTCGTTTACAAAAATTGAGTTACTCCTTTGTAATTGGTATTGCAAAAACTTTATTTTTAAGAATTATATTTTATTCTTTTCTCAACATCAACCTTATTAAAACAAGGTTGAACAAATATTATAAACATGTATTGTTGATCAAAAATATTAAAAATTAATTGCTTGAAATAATTTTTTTTAGAGTTATATACACGCTTTGGAAAAAAAATCTTAATACACATTACATGAGAAAGTTAGATACATCTAACTGTTAGATATAGGTATGATAATTCTGGATATCTTCAAGAATCGTGTTCGTTCACTTTCCGAACAAAGTATTTATCCTATTCTTGTCTGGGTTCACGAAATCTTTGCAGAGATAATTCTCGAAAAACAATCTGTTTTTGACAATGGAGAACAGATCAGAATCTGTTTCACAATATCACAATAGAAAGTATAATAAACGCGAATTGGTGGTGAGTGGCCATGATACCAAAGATAGGCTTAGATTGTTTGGACTTTAAAACCACGTGAAACATATTATTCACAAAGCAAATCATGAAGGGCAAGATCCAATAATATAGTGGGTAGTTGGCATAAATATATTTTAAGCGTACAAAGTTAATAATTGAGATATATGTTTAGAAAACCATTTCTTGAAAATTGAGTGTTTTGCATTAATACTTATACAACCCACTTAGACCCTTGTGATGCCGTTCCTAGCTAATGGTGTTGACAAAAAAATATATATAAAAAAAGATCCATTACTTAATTTGAACCATGGATTTTCAACTCTCTCAACCCCTAACTTAATTAGTATAAATTGTTGAGAATAATAGGTTAAGTGTGAGTTAGAGTCTCCACATTCCACATATCATCCTATAAGATTTTGAGTGTCTTTCTTATTTGTGTGTTATTTTTTGCCTAATATTAAATAATCCTCCTCATAAACTAAGACAAAGCAGTTAAGCTACCTCTTAATCCTAGGATTCATTAAAGAAGAACTTATAGAGAGAAACTAACAAATAAAAGAGATAATAACGTAATGAGCAACTAAATAGAAGAACGAATAGAAATATGGACAATCAAATAAAAAAGACAATCCACATAATACAATAAAACAAAAAAAAACAAAACAAAATCAAACCAAACCAATCAATTAAAATCAAACCAAACATAATATGTCGATTGGGGAGCACAGAAAATAGAAAATAGAAAAAAAAAAATCTTGTATACTAGCATCACATGGATTGGGGAGCACAGATCAAGTAGTGGGATTCATATAATTTAATTTGTGGGGTCAATTTATATTTGTATAGTGTAATCAAATTTCTATTTAAGGCACGGGCTTGCATAGATTTTTCTCATATCATACTATCTCTTTTCTCTCCTCTATTATTTTCTTGTCAAAAATGGTGCTAGCTGGTAAGCTTATTACAGAACTTGGGATCAAAACACCCGCTGACAAGTTCTTCAAACTGTTTGCATCAGAACTTCACGAAGTGCAAAACATTTGTGAAAGAGTTCATCATGCCAAGCTGCATGAAGGTGAAGACTGGCATCACAATGAATCGGTTAAAC